>NC_074667.1:6789967-7089967 GCF_029448725.1 Salvelinus fontinalis
GCAGCAGCAGCAGCAGGAGAGGCTGCACTATTTGGAGAAATGGACATGGGAGGACGAATTAGACGGCAAAGGACCCTGGGCAGAGCCAGGGGAATATCGCCGCCCCAAAGAAGAGCTGGAGGCAGCGAAGGCGGAGAGGCGCTATTATGAGGCGCTAGCACGGCAGAACGGCTGGAGGCCCAAGAGGCAGCCCCAAAAAATTCTTGGGGGGGGGGGGGCAGAGTCAGGAGTCAGACCTGAGCCAACTCCTCCTGCTTACCGTAAGGAGCCGGTCAGGGCGGAATTGGAGGTGAGCAACGCAGAGACAGTGAAGGAGTTAATGGGGAAATTGGAGGAAAGAGTTATGAGGGGGGTGCTGGTTTGGTGCATGAGGCACGACATCCGCCCGACTGAACGTGTCGAGGAGTTGATGTCACCAGGGACAGCTCTCCATACTCGTCCTGAGGTGCGTGCTAGCCGTCTGGTTAAGACTGTGCCAGCCTCACGCACCAGACCTCCTGTGCGCCTTCCTAGCCCTGCACGTCCTCTGCCAGCTCGGTGCTACAGCTCTCCCAGCCGTGCTTCCAGTGGAGAGAGGGGGAGTCGTACCGGGCAGGCACCGTGTTATGTGGTGGAGCGCACGGTGTTCCCGGTGCGTGTGCTTAGCCCGGTGCGCAACATCCTAGCTCCCCACATCTGCCGGGCTAGGGTGAAGATCCAGCCAGGGCGGATGGTGCCAGCCCTGCTCTCAAGATCTCCAGTACGCTTTCACGGTCCGGTCTACCCAGTGCCACCTCCACGCACCAGCCCTCCGGTGGCAGCCCCCCGCACCAGGCTGTCTCTCCGTCTCATTGCTACAGAGTCTCCCGCCTGTCCAGCGCTGCCAGAGCCTTCCTCCTCTCCAGCGCTGCCAGAGTCTCCCGCCTGTCCGGCACTGCCAGAGATTCAGCCCCTCAGTCCAGAGGCGCCAGAGCCAATCTGCCCAGAGCTGCCCGTCTGCCCAGAGCCGTCAGAGCTGCCCGTCTGCCCAGAGCCGTCAGAGCTGCCCGTCTGTCCCGAGCCGTCAGAGCTGCCCGTCTGTCCCGAGCCGTCAGAGCTACCCGTCTGTCCCGAGCCGTCAGAGCTGCCCGTCTGTCCCGAGCCGTCAGAGCTGCCCGTCTGTCCCGAGCCGTCAGAGCTACCCGTCTGTCCCGAGCCGTCAAAGCTGCCCGTCTGTCCCGAGCCGCTAGAGCCGTCCGCCAGACAGGAGCAGCCAGTGCCGTCCGCCAGACAGGAGCAGCCAGTGCCGTCCGCCAGACAGGAGCAGCCAGTGCCGTCCGCCAGACAGGAGCAGCCAGTGCCGTCCGCCAGACAGGAGCAGCCAGTGCCGTCCGCCAGACAGGAGCAGCCAGTGCCGTCCGCCAGACAGGAACAGCCAGTGCCGTCCGCCAGACAGGAGCAGCCAGTGCCGTCCGCCAGACAGGAGCAGCCAGTGCCGTCCGCCAGACAGGAGCAGCCAGTGCCGTCCGCCAGCCAGGAGCAGTCAGAGCCAGCCAGCCAGGAGCAGCCAGAGCCAGCCAGCCAGGATCCGCCAGAGCCAGCCAGCCAGGATCCGCCAGGGCCGCCAGCCAGCCAGGATCCGCCAGGGCCGACAGCCAGCCAGGATCCGCCAGGGCCGCCAGCCAGCCAGGATCCGCCAGGGCCGCCAGCCAGGATCCGCCAGGGCCGCCAGCCAACCAGGATCCGCCAGAGCCAGCCAGCCAGGAGCTGCCAGAACCATCTGTCAGTCCGGTGCTGCCCCTCAGTCCGGTGCTGCCCCTCAGTCCGGTGCTGCCCCTCAGTCCGGTGCTGCCCCTCAGTCCGGAGCTGCCCCTCAGTCCGGAGCTGCCCCTCAGTCCGGAGCTGCCCCTCAGTCCGGTGCTGCCCCTTAGTCCGGTGCTGCCCTTTAATCCAATGGGGTTTATATGGAGGGTGGCCATTGGGAGGAGGCCACGGAAGCGGGGATTGACTATGGTGGGGTGGGGACCACGACCAGCGCCAGAGCCACCACCGTGGACAGACGCCCACCCAGACCCTCCCCTAGAGTTTATGGTGGTGCGCCCGGAGTTCGCACCTTAAGGGGGTGTTCTGTCGCGTTCCTGACCTGTTTTCCTTTGTCTTGTATTTATTTAGTTGGTCAGGGCGTGAGTTGGGTGGGTTTGTCTATGTGTGATTTTCTATGTTGGGATTTTGTGTTCGGCCTGGTATGATTCTCAATCAGAGGCAGCTGTCAATCGTTGTCCCTGATTGAGAATCATACTAAGGCAGTCGGGGTTTCACGTGTGTTTTGTGGGTGTTTGTTTCCGTGTTAGTGTTTTCACCACACGGTACTGTATAGGTTTCTGCACTTCGTTTATTTGTTTTGTATTTCAGTGTTCGTTATAATAAATCATCATGAGCACTAACCACTCTGCATATTGGTCTGATCCTTCTCGCCTCTCCTCGTCCGAGGAGGAGGAAGAATATGACAGCCGTTACAGTACTGAGAGTGTATATGCATTATATTTCAGCAATATAGATATTAGACAGATAGGAAGGTTATGGATACATTTGTTTTCAAATAAAGAAAACTTACTTTTGGTCCAGGAGGCCCATCTGGGCCGAGATCTCCAACAGGTCCAGTGGCACCCTATAGAGAATACAAAGCTTAAATCAACCACACAGGAATATGAATGTCCATGAGTAAACAATATAAAACTTCAATACGTGTCTTATGCCCTCCAGTAAAAGAACTAATTTCATGCTCTGTTACCCATTCTTAGTGTGATATTTTATATTTTATTCTTTACAAGTATACAATGGGACTCCTGGGAAATTATAAAAGGACATGATTGTGAAAATATTCCTTAGAAACAATAGGCAATCCATCCATTCCTCCATTCCTGAAATGAATTGATTTGAAATAGAACTGTTCCAACACTGAGTTGCTGACACAGTACTCTCTGAGATCACCATTAGCAACAGGGTTTCCTTACTTCAAGGCAATATTACTGTAAATCTGATTTCCTTAATGAAATTTGTGTTTGATAAACACAAAGGAAGGTTTGTAATCCAAATCTAGAATCTAGAAACAAGATTTCGACAAATGATGAAAGGCATCTCAATTGAGACAGCTCTTATATTCCACCTTTGTATCTTGACGATAATATATTACACAGTGTGTGTGATCAATGCTCTAACTAAACAATGTACTAACTAAACCATTGCATATTTTCATCATTGACATTTCATGGATTACATGTTTCCTGTACAGTAATTTAGAAATTATAAGACTAAAATGGGTGTGTGTCTTCTCTCACACTGTTTAGCCCCTCCCCTCTTCCACCACCTACATAAACCATAGGTCATTTAATTAGTCTAACTAGTCCTCCGCCAAGCTTGAATCAATGGATTGAAAAGAGAAGACGCTCTGAACTATCCTCTCAACATCAAGGAACTACTACTACTCTCGAACTAGTCAATAGCTTTGGCAGGCAACAAACGACAGAAATCCGGAATCATTCAAATCAGGACTCCAGTTATGGACAGAGAAACAGAAAAAAATGGATGATAGTTGACTACTTGAAGTCAGTGTTATCAAGGTATTTGCTGTTCCTAAAAATATGATCACTATTCACTAAACAAAACAGGGAGCTACCCAGCCAAAACTAGTGCATACCTCAACACACCTGGACACTACCAACTCTGCCAGACACACAGCAGTCAGCAGTTCATCTGATAAGCCATTCTGTATTCAGCCTTATCGCCAAAATGGACAGCACACACACTGTGGCCCTTCTGTTCCACCTTTCCCAGCATACAGTTCTTTCCTGTCAGCCATCACTGGGCGGCCGAATCCCCTGCACCCCCCGACTCACACAAAAAGACCTCTGTTTCTCTGTTTCAGTTAGGAAGCTATTTGAAGCATTCTCCTCTCTCCCCTAAATACCCAGGTTGATGTATCCCACTGATCCCCCCCCTCCAAACCTTTTGCTCAGGAGCCAATATAAATGACTCACACAGCAGTAGTACCACAGATTTTCAGGCCCTTGAGTTTCAGAAGTTATAGACGTTCAATAGACTCAGTGGAGTCTGTTATCTGATTTTGTACTAAGGTTTCCTGCTTGGGGAGTATGAATAATAAACTGGTTGTAAATGTGTGTATTCTGTGTAACTTACGTCTGCCCCTGGTAGGCCGGCTGTTCCGGGAGTTCCTGGTTTGCCGTCTTCCCCATCAGGACCCTGGGAACAGAGTGACCATTTCAATACCATGCTAAAATGTATTAACCATTTATTGGTAGGTTATGGCAAAGGAAATGATAGTCCACTCACAGGGCCGCCTTCTATGAAGTTATCGTCCCCTCTGTCTCCCTGAAATTAAGTAGAAAAAGGGAATGTTTATTTAATAACCATGTAAAACTCCACTATAGGTTGAAAATGACAGAATAACACAATTAATGTTGGTCTGTAACAGGTGAGGTGCTGTACAACAGATACGTCTGAAGCCTGAAATGACACAAATAAACAATAAAATATTAAATCAAAAGATATCTCACATCAATGCCGTCGACTCCAGGCACGCCTGCTATACCAGGGGGTCCTGCGGGGCCTCTGGGACCGACCGGGCCCCTCTGTAGATAAATACACAAAATCATTTATAGAGCCTCTACTGAAATGTATCTCCAAATCATGGCTGATGGCAGTGCTTTGGTCACCACACACAAAGAGCTCCATTGTGTGAAATTAGTCGTTTTGTGGGTAGAAAGGTCAAGAAAAGAAAACCACAAGCCTTTATCCACTATACAAGGGACCACTCTATGTAATGACATATGTTGAGAATATCTTTGTTGAGATTCCAATTTATTGGATCCATATGTCAGCACATGTTATGTTATTTGCCCTACACACACCTCTAAATCATGCAGCTATTTACAAAAGAAAGAAATAGTCCACTAATCAATAGGCATATTATGGTAGGTCTAATGTATTTGTAAACTATATGGTTCAACGAATCTGTAAATGCATAGAAGATGTGTTTGAAAACATTTGGGAGTCTGAGCATCCCATCCCAGCCTATCCCATCCATGGGAAATTCTATCCCAATAACACAGGACAATATCATCTCAAGAAAAGCAGTCATAAATGCCTGTCATACAAACCAGTTATACATTGTGGCTGGCAAACAACTCGGTGTGAACCATTGGAGAAGAAAATAACCGTAATTTGTGATTTACCTGAGCGGAGCAAATAAGGACGATTTGCAATAAAATCACCAGCAATAACTCCCGATATATCCTGGCGCGAGCCATGGTCTTCCCAAAGACACAGAAGACGCAAAACGTCCCTTTTACCGGATTAGTTGGGATTTACGGACCACCTGTCAATATTCCCCAACTGAACCTCACAGCAGACTGAAAGGTACCATGTACTATTAAAATTCATGTTTATTCATGATGGACTGAAGAGCTGGTAAGTGGTTGGAGGAGAGATGGAAGGTGCGCGCAAGGGGAGGGTTTCTCTGGGTGGGAGACAGTGGTTGGGATTTGGAATGTTCTTTCAATATGTATAAATACCTGCAACTTTCGCTGACTTGTAGGTTGTGAACTAAACGCTCCTATTCCAACAGTTTATTACAAATTGTAAAAAAAAACTAAAACAAATCCAACCTTTCCCCAAATAGCATAGGACAAAACCTAGCCTACTTCTGCACAGGTATAACATACAGCATAAATTATGTTGTTGTTGCAATCATCAATGAAATATTTCTTCAACATAGAGTTTGTAAATGAGAGAGCAAAATGAATTTAAATCTGTCAGCCTGATTTGATTTTGGACATTGTGGGAACATCACGTAGGCGTCGGCCTACAATAGATAAACGTGAGTGAGATCTATTATTCAAAAAACACATATCCCCACTGATTAAATTGTCGATTTTGATTGACTTGCTTTAATGCTTATTTTTATATAGCTATCTCAAATAGAGAAATATAGTATATAATGGCGTATTTTATGAATGTACTATCTCCGCCATGGTTTGTGAGGAAAATTAATGGCGTTTTTGTAGGGTTTTTGGATAAACGCTTAAAATAAGGTCTGTGATACACAGGTATAAGAAAGTTTATACGTTTTGTTCTATGAGATAATCTTCATAAACGACCATCACTTTTTGTGAATTTTGAATAATTTATGCAATAATGTAAAAAAAATCATAATGGTCATGCTATTATCTCATAGAACAAAATGTATTAGAGCTCCTAATCCGCTTGTTTATTCCATGTGTAACTCTGTGTTGTTGTTTCTGTCGCACTGCTTTGCTTTATCTTGGCCAGGTCGCAGTTGTAAATGAGAACTTGTTCCCAACTAGCTTACCTGGTTAAATAAAGGTGAAATTAAAAATATATATTAAATGTAAAAATCCTGTGTTAACTTCAGAATTTATTTTGGCCGTTTTTTCCAAAAACCCAATTCTTTCCCCATTCATTTTTCCATAGGGATGACTAAGGACTGCAAACTGGCGAGCACACAAACATTTCAGACAAAATCTTGTAATGGCATCATCTTCATAGGCACTGCATCATCATCATCATCATTGGCACTGACTGCATTGCCAGGGTATCCCCACGGTCTTCCTTGCACAAGGCGGCGATATTTCTGGGCCAAGTCAAATCCACCGAAGAAAATTCAGAAAGGGCGTCGTTTTTAAAACACGTTGTTTTTTTCGAACAACGGCTGTGTTGTTGTCTTGGTACTGAAAATACAAGCAGTAACTAGCTAGCTGGTTCAGTTCAATACTTTTTTCCCAGTTCAATAACGTTACCTGTGTTGCAAAACAGACGTGGCTAACGTTACGCATTTATACTAAGAAGCTCACACTGTATAGGTAAAACACATTTTATCAATCAATGTTAGCATTGGAAAATGGCCTGTTGTGTTGAACGGCTGTCTTTGTTATCCTGCTATGTTAGCTAGCTAGTTATATTATAACTTAGCTAGTTAACGTTAGCTGGCCATTGGCTCATTTAACATGTATTAGAAGCTAACGTCAGCTGCTAGATTGCATACAAAATTAGAAGCATGCGTCCTTTTGGTTGATTTGGGCTATCTAGATAAGGAAGAGATCATGAACGTTTGATTGATTGTAGCTAGAGTTTGGTTGGTGGTTGTCTAGCCTGATGGTAGCTAACAACTTGTTGCTGATCTTAGTCAATCGCTTCCATCATTATTCTCTGCTATCCATAATTGATCACGTAGTTATCTATCTAACAGTAACGTTATCTAGCAATCCATCTAACTGTCCAACTGCTTACTTTTGCTTATATTACATTTAAGGGACAATTCTTTTTCAGGAAATGGAAAACTTGGATTTCTCGGAAGATGAAATTCAACAACAATTGGAGGCACTTGGTTACAACAAAATACCAAGACACAGACTACGTGAATTCAAAAGAGGTGGGTTGATAAAATTTGCGAATATAGGTCTACATTTTGATGACCAAATGCTGACTAAATCTGAAATAACTGGGATGTCTTGGGACTTTCACTCTGCAAGTTAGCTGTCAGATTGGTGGAGAAGCAACTTTGTGCGTGTGTGTGTACGTATGTGTGTGTGTGTGTGTGTGTGTACATATATAGATCTAGATGAACTGATCCGACATGAAAAATCTAAGAGCCACTCATCCAGTGAATTGAACTCGACAAGATCTCAAAGCACCATCTTCAAAAGTCCTCCTGCAGTCACCAAGGTTAAAGGTAAGATCACTGTACGTGTTCTCATGTCCACTACATAATCAAATATAACTGGGCCCGGTTTCCCAAAAGCATCTTAAGGCTAAGTTCCTCTTCGAGCCATGGGATCCCATGGTTCCTATGGTTTTAATGATGAACTTAGCCTTAAGATGCTTTTGGGAAAGTGGGCCCTGGTCAGTAAGTGTTGGTTGCACCGTTTGATGAGCAGTGAGGTTCCTCTTGAGTCTCGATTGAATTTCCTTGTCCCCCCCCCCCCCCCTTGTTCCCCCCCCCTTGTTTCCCCCCCCCCCCTTGTTTCCCCCCCTAACAGTACAGGATAACACTGCAGCCTTCAGAAATGTGTTTGCCCCGGATGGTCCATCACACCATGAAAGACGGGTACATATTCTTGTCCCAAATCATTCAGTCCACCTTCATCCAGCAGATAAGCTAGCTGTATTGTATTTATAAAAATTATTAGAATGGCATGTTACTTTGTTCTGTGCTCCACCCAGGTGCTAACCTCCACATACAGCAGAGATAACAGTAACTATGGTGCCAGACAGGAGTATGACTCCTACACTCAGCACTCTGTTGCCCACAAGTACCAGCGCCCCTCAACAGCCCCTAATAGGCTGGAAGTGGATCCAGACCTAACTGACCTCCAGCAGTTATCGTTCTCTGTCAGTCAGTCATCCACACCAGACCGAGACACAGGAGCGCATGGGAGACCCTTTATCAAGAGGAAAGTCCTTAGGTGCGGTAAGTTTACATCAGGCGGCTTTGTAAAGACTATAATGATCACGTGTGTGGCTTTGTAAAGACTACAATGATCACGTGTGTGGCTTTGTAAAGACTACAATGATCACGTGTGTGGCTTTGTAAAGACTACAATGATCACGTGTGTGGCTTTGTAAAGACTATAATGATCACGTGTGCGGCTTTGTAAAGACTATAATGATCACGTGTGCGGCTTTGTAAAGACTATAATGATCACGTGTGTGGCTTTGTAAAGACTATAATGATCACGTGTGCGGCTTTGTAAAGACTACAATGATCACGTGTGTGGCTTTGTAAAGACTATAATGATCACGTGTGCGTGCGGCTTTGTAAAGACTATAATGATCACGTGTGCGTGCGGCTTTGTAAAGACTATAATGATCACGTGTGCGGCTTTGTAAAGACTATAATGATCACGTGTGCGTGCGGCTTTGTAAAGAATATAATGATCACGTGTGCGTGCGGCTTTGTAAAGACTATAATGATCACGTGTGTGTGCGGCTTTGTAAAGACTATAATGATCACGTGTGTGGCTTTGTAAAGACTATAATGATCACGTGTGTGGCTTTGTAAAGACTATAATGATCACGTGTGCGTGCGGCTTTGTAAAGACTATAATGATCACGTGTGCGGCTTTGTAAAGACTATAATGATCACGTGTGCGGCTTTGTAAAGACTACAATGATAACGTGTGCGTGCGGCTTTGTAAAGACTATAATGATCACGTGTGTTGCTTTGTAAAGGCTATAATGATCACGTGTGTGGCTTTGTAAAGACTATAATGATCACGTGTGTGGCTTTGTAAAGACTATAATGATCACGTGTGTTGCTTTGTAAAGACTAATGATCACGTGTGTTGCTTTGTAAAGACTATAATGATCACGTGTGTGGCTTTGTAAAGACTATAATGATCACGTGTGTGGCTTTGTAAAGACTATAATAATCACGTGTGTTGCTCTGTAAAGACTATAATGATCACGTGTGCTGCTTTGTAAAGACTATAATGATCACGTGTGTGGCTTTGTAAAGACTATAATGATCACGTGTGTTGCTCTGTAAAGACTATAATGATCACGTGTGTGGCTTTGTAAAGACTATAATGATCACGTGTGTGGCTTTGTAAAGACTATAATGATCACGTGTGTGGCTTTTAAAGACTATAATGATAACGTGTGCGGCTTTGTAAAGACTAATGATCACATGTGCGGCTTTGTAAAGACTACAATGATCACGTGTGTGGTTTTGTAAAGACTAATGATCACGTGTGCTATTGAGGATACTTGAATCAACCTCACTCTGTTTCTTCCTAAAGGAAACATCAAGGCCAAGTTCACGTCTGCGATGAATCAACACATAGTGAAGATTCAGGTAATTCAATGTTATGCATGATATTATTTATGCAAAAAGGCTTAGGAGTACTATATTTAAAATGAGGCCCGAGGAGGTGTGGTATGTTGGCCATTATACACTGGGCAGTTGGGGTCCTGGATGCTGATTGGCTGAAACTAAATTCTAGCAATGTAAACTCAGCAAAAAAAGAAACATCCCTTTTTCAGGACCCTGTCTTTCAAAGATAATTCGTAAGAATCCAAATAACTTCACAGATCTTCATTGTAATGGGTTTAAACACTGTTTCCCATAAACAATTAATGAACATGCACCTGTGGAACGGTCGTTAAGACACTAACAGCTTACAGACAGTAGGCGATTTAAGGTCACAGTTATGAAAACTTAGGACACTAAAGAGGCCTTTCTACTGACTTTGAAAAACACCAAAAAGAAAGATGCCCAGGGTCCCTGCTTATCTGCGTGTACGTGCCTTAGGCATGCTGCAAGGAGGCATGAGGACTGCAGATGTGGCCAGGGCAATAAATCGCAATGTCCGTACTGTGAGACGCCTAAGACAGTGCTACAGGGAGGCAGGACGGACAGCTGATCGTCCTCGCAGTGGCAGACCACGTGTAACAACACCTGCACAGGATCGGTACATCCGAACATCACACCTGCGGGACAGGTACAGGATGGCAACAACAACTGCCTGAGTTACCCCAGGAACGCACAATCCCTCCATCAGTGCTCAGACTGTCCGCAATAGGCTGAGAGAGGCTGGACTGAGGGCTTGTAGGCCTGTTGTAAGGCAGGTCCTCACCAGACATCACCGGCAACAACGTCGCTGGACTAGACAGGACTGGCAAAAAGTGCTCTTCAATGACGAGTCGCGGTTTTGTCTCACCAGGGGTGATGGTCCGATTTGCGTTTATCGTCAAAGGAATAAGCGGGATCGATTTGGAGGTGGAGGGTCCGTCATGGTCTGGGGCGGTGTCACAGCATCATTGGACTGAGCTTGTTGTCATTGCAGGCAATCTCAACGCTGTGCGTTACAGGGAAGACATCCTCCTCCCTCATGTGGTACACTTCCTGCAGGCTCATCCTGACATGACCCTCCAGCATGACAATCCACCAGCCATACTGCTTGTTCTGTGCGTGATTTCCTGCAAGACAGGAATGTCAGTGTTCTGCCATGGCCAGCGAAGAGCCCGGATCTCAATCCCATTGAGCACGTCTGGAACCTGTTGGATCGGAGGGTGAGGGTTTGGGCCATTCCCCCCAGAAGTGTCCGGGAACTTGCAGGTGCCTTGGTGGCAGAGTGGGCTAACATCTCATGGCAAGATATGGCAAATCTGGTGCACTGACTTACTTTTGATTTTGACCTCCGCCCCCTTTGTTCAAGGACATATTATTCAATTTCTGTTAGTCACATGTCTGTGGAACTTGTTCAGCTAATGTCTCAGTTGTTGAATCTTATGTTCATACAAATATTTACACATTAAGTTAAGTTTGCTGAAAATAAACGCAGTTGACAGTGAGAGGATGTTTATTTCTTTGCTGAGTTTATATCATACATTATAAACTGGGTGGTTCAAGCCCTGAATGCTGATTTGCTGAAGCTGTGTTCTATCAGACCTTATACCACGGGTATGACAAAACAATTATTTTTACTGCTCTAATTATGTTGGAAACCATTTTATAGTAGCAGTAAGGCACCTCGGGGATTTGTGATATATAGCCAAAATACCATGCTTACAGGCTGTGTCCAGGCATGTTGCGTTGTGCCTAAGAACACCACTTAGCAGTGTTGTATTGGCCATATTCCACACCCCCTCGGGCCTTATTGCTTAAATATACCACGGGTATGGCACAACTACTTGTTTACTGTTATATTTATGTTGGAAACCGGTTCTTGTCGTGCCTAAGAACAACCCTTATGGGTGGTATATTGGCCACAACTCCTTATTGCTTAAATATACCATGACTAAAGGCTGCTCTTAGGCACGACGCGGAGTGCCTGGATACAGCCCTTAGCCATGGTGTATTGGCCATATACCACAAACCCCCAGGGTATATTATTGCTATTATAAACTGGTTACCAACATAAATAGAACAGTAAACAAGTATATTGTCTGATATACACAGCATTTCAGCCAATCAGCACCCAGGATCCAAACTACAGGGTATATAATTGTATTTAGTTTTCAGATGCCTGTTGTTGGAGCCAGTTTCTATTTCTTTGGTTATGCAAATATTTGTTTTAGGTCATATTGTTCCATTTAGAATAACTTCATTTAATTTCTATATAAGGTGTGTGTATATTAATTTGGTTATGTGGTCTTATGATTTGAATGAGAATAGGTCAATTACACCCTCTAGCCAGAATTAAACTATGGGCGGGCCCGCACAGATATGTTAATTGGGTATTTTGCGACGAGAAGTAGGGCCTGCTAGTCATGGCAAACGTTTGGGTTACTGGGACCCACATACGTCTTACCTTGATATTTTAATTTAAATTGAATATTGGAACCTTTGTTTACCTTGCACTTATCATGTTGGATTCTACATATAAAACATTTAAAGTTTTATTCATCAAGGCTTTGGATTCTTGACTTTCTATGGATTTGCGTCTCAAATCTTTCAACTGGTGTTCCCATGGCTATTTGAAAGCCACTACATTTAAGTAAAAAGTTCCACACGTTATGGATTAATCAAGACACCTGGAGCAAAGCAGCTCTGCTGACAAAAGAGACCATGAGTACAATACTGGTTTAACGTGCAAGCTAAGCCTATCTTTTGTGATTGTTGGTTTGGAAATGTTTGACGCGTCTGTTTTGGAAACAAATGTCGCAAGCTATTCAACTGTGAATAGGTTCGTTGGGCACTATTGGAAATGTACTGTTGATATTGACAAACAAAGCTTAGTGCTAGACTACCCATGGACTTTTTGGACAAGCTGTTGAGAAGGAATACATCACACAGCATTGTGGAGTTGCAGTTCCTCTGGCGACCAGCCGTCAACAGGTGGCAGTATAGAGCAACATTGAGACCACAGGGTATAATCCTCTTAGCACTACTCCTTAGCCATCTGCCTCTGCAGATCACCACACACTCCCCACAGGAACAGCATAAGGAGACTTCTTACCCTTCGCTACCATGTATAAAATGTACGACAGTCAGTGGGATGAAGAGAGTGAGGACGGGAATAGCTCCCTAAACTCCGCTTTCTGGTCCGACGGAGAGGGGGAGGAGGAGGAGAAGGTTGAGCAATACAAGCAGGAAGATACAGAGCCCAACAGAACCACTGAACACACACAAGAGGAGCCACCTGTCGCAGAGCCACCTATCACGGAGCGTCCAAAGGAAACCGAACAGGAGGAGTGTAGAGGAGAAAGGGCTAAGCAGGGTGAAAAGGAAAAGATTGACGAGGAGGGTTACAGCACTCGTGATGGGAGCCCGGCGCTGAGCTTACTGACATCTGGTTATGGCACCTACAGGCCGGCCTCTTCAGCTAAGGATGACCCGGAGGGAGAAGACTATAGAGACGACAGTACCATAGCTGAGTTTGACAGAGAAAGCCAGGGCCTTTCTGAGATGCGATATGGCGATGAGGATGACCAGTCGCTCGCCAATTTTGATGGTGACGGTAAGGAGGATACCACTGATCTACAGAGCTGTGAGGACACTGGTTTGAGGACGAAGTTGGAAGAAAGTCAAAGCCTCTCTAATATGGCATATTGTGAAGATCATCCTCCTGTTGAATTGGAGAGCAAAGACCGCACTGATGTGAACTACTGTGAAGATGACTATACATTGGCTCAGACTAAAAATGACAAGGCAGTATTAGATGGGATATATCCTGAAGAAAGTTCTCTCACTGAGTCCAAAGACAACGAGAGGCCCACTGGAGAAGGATATAGTGAGGAAGACTCTGACAGGAAAGATGAGAAAGGAGCAGAGGATGAGCAGGAGTGGGAGGATTTGCAGTCGCTGGCGAGCAATAAAGATATTACGTTAATTGATTCCAAGTCTACAAAGACTTATGAAGAGTGGGAGGATAACAGAAGACACAAAAGGGGTAAACTGTATACCCGGTCTATTCTCCTTATAGAATGAAAATACAATTTCTATAGGTAACATCCCCTTAGTCCAAGTGTGTGCATAATAGACTGACACATTTACATTTAAGTCATTTAGCAGACGCTCTTATCCAGAGCGACTTACAAATTGGAAAGTTCATACATATTCATCCTGGTCCCCCCGTGGGGAATGAACCCACAACCCTGGCGTTGCAAGCGCCATGCTCTACCAACTGAGCCACACAGGACCCTGTACAAGAGAACAAAGCGAAAGACCTTGCCTGCAATTTTTGTTGAAAGTCATGTCATCCATTGCAGTGGTTCCCAACCTTTTTCGGTTACTGTATCACCAACTGAATTTTGCTCTGCCCGGAGTACCCCTGAAGTACCCCTTGTTTTTTATAAAAATTTTATTTAACCAGGTAGGCCAGTTGAGAAGTTCTCATTTACAACTGCGACCTAGCCAAGATAAAACAAAGCAGTGTGACAAACAACCGAGTTACACATGGGATAAACAAACGTACAGTCAATAACACAATAGAAAAATCTATATACAGTGTGTGCAAATGGAGTAAGGAGGTAAGGCAATAAATAGGCCAATAGTAGCGAAGTAATTACAATTTAGCACATTAACACTGGAGTGATAATGTGCAGATGATGATGTGCAAGTAGAAATACTGGTGTGCAAAAAATGTAAGTAAAAACAATATGGATGAGGTAGGTAGTTGGATGGGCTATTTACAGATGGGCTATGTACAGCTGCAGCGATCGTTAAGCTGCTCAGATAGCTGATGCTTAAAGTTAGTGAGGGAGATATAAGTCTCCAACTTCAGCGATTTTTGCAATTCGTTCCAGTTATTGGCAGCAGAGAACTGGAAGGAAAGGCGGCCAAAGTAGGTGTTGGCTTTGGGGGTGACCAGTGAGATATACCTGCTGGAGCGCGTGCTACGGGTGGGTGTTGTTATGGTGAGCTGAGAAGGCGGAGCTTTACCTAGCAAAGACTTATAGATGAGCCAGTGGGTCTGGCGACGAATATGTAGCGAGGGCCAGCTGACGAGAGCATACAGGTCGCAGTGGTGGGTGGTATATGGGCTTTGGTGACAAAACGGATGGCACTGTGATAGACTGCATCCAGTTTGCTGAGTAGAGTGTTGGAGGCTATTTTGTAAATGACATCGCCGAAGTCGAGGATCGGTAGGACAGTCAGTTTTACGAGGGTATGTTTGGCAGCGTGAGTGAAGGAGGCTTTGTTGCGAAATAAGAAGCTGATTCTAGATTTAATTTTGGATTGGAGATGCTTAATGAGTCTGGAAGGAGAGTTTACAGTCTAGCCAGACACTTAGGTATTTGTAGTTGTCCCCATATTCTAAGTCGGAACCGTCCAGAGTAGTGATGCAAGTCGGGGTGCGGGCAGCAATCGGTTGAAGAGCATGCATTTAGTTTTACTAGCGTTTAAGAGCAGTTGGAGGCCACGGAAGGAGTGTTTTATGGCATTGAAGCTCGTTTGGAGGTTTGCTAACACAGTGTCCAAAGAAGGGCCAGATGTATACAGAATGGTGTCGTCTGCGTAGAGGTGGATCAAGGAATCACCCGCAGCAAGAGCGACATCATTGATATATATATATATATATATATATATATACAGAGAAAAGAGTCGGCCCGAGAATTGAACCCTGTGGCACCCCCATAGAGACTGCCAGAGGTCCGGACAACAGGCCCTCTGATTTGACACACTGAACTCTATCTGAGAAGTAGTTGGTGATCCAAGGCTGTTAAGTCTGCCGATAAGAATACGGTGATTGACAGAGTTGAAAGCCTTAGCCAGGTCGATGAAGACGGCTGCACAATACTGTCTTTTATCGATGGTGGTTATGATATCGTTTAGTACCTTGAGCGTGGCTGAGGTGCACCCGTGACCAGCTCGGAAACCGGATTGCACAGCGGAGAAGGTATGGTGGGATTCGAAATGGTCAGTGATCTGTTTAACTTGGCTTTCGAAGACTTTGGAAAGGCAGGATGGATATAGGTCTGTAACCGTTTGGGTCTAGAGTGTCACCCCCTTTGAAGAGGGGGATGACCGCGGCTGCTTTCCAATCTTTAGGAATCTCAGACGATAAGAGAGGTTGAACGGACTAGTAATAGGGATTGCAACAATGGCGGCGGATAATTTTAGTAAGAGGGTCCAGATTGTCTAGCCCAGCTGATTTGTACGGGTCCAGGTTTTGCAGCTCTTTCAGAACATCTGCTATCTGGGTTTGGGTGAAGGAGAAGCTGGGGAGGCTTGGGAAAGTAGCTGCGGGGAGTGCGGAGCTGTTGGCTGGGATTTGGGGAGCCAGGAGGAATGCATGGCCAGCCATAGAGAGATGCTTATTGAAATTCTCGATTATTGTTGATTTATCGCTGGTGACAGTGTTTCCTAGCCTCAGTGCAGTGGGCAGCTGGGAGGAGGTGCTCTTATTCTCCATGGACTTTACATTGTCCCAGAACTTTTTGGAGTTAGAGCTACAGGATGCAAATTTCTGTTTGAAAAAGCTAGCCTTTACTTTCCTAACTGAGTGTATTGGTTCCTGACTTCCCTGAAACATTGCATATCGCGGGGGCTCTACGATGCTAGTACAGTACGCCACAGGATGTTTTTGTGCTGGTCTGGGGTAATCAGGTCTGGAGTGAACCATGGGCTATATCTGTTCTTAGTTCTACATTTTTTTGAAAGGGGCATGCTTATTTAAGGTGGTGAGGAAAGCGCTTTTAAAGAACAACTAGGCATCCTCTACTGACGGGATGAGGTCAATATTCTTCCAGGATACCCGGGCCAGGTCGATTTAGAAAGGCCTGCTCCTGCTTGTGCATTGTGGCAGTAGGCCTATGGTCTCATGAGTCTTATCAAGTACCCCTGTGGATATGCCAAGTACCCCCAGGGGGTCCTAGTACCCCTGGTTGGGAACCACTGATACAGTGCATAGTACTAATCCCTCTTGCAGCAATTGTATAACTAAAATGTGAGATGTACTGGGCCTGTCCGGCTCAGTGATCATGCAACACCTGCCTAGCCCTTACTAGCATTGCTTATGGCCCTACACAGTGGTAACTAAGGCTAACGTGTTGTGTTCCCATTATGTCTCCCTTTCAGGTGCAGTGAGTGGGCTGGGGGAGCGTCTGGGAGGGGTTCATGTGTCCATGTCCACCCATCAGGAGTTGGAGAGTGATGAAGCAGGCAGTCTGAGTGACAGGTCGGAGTCGGACCGTCTCCCAAGTGCCTTCAAAGCCTACATCCGAGGCATGGTGGGTACTCTTGTCTTTTGAGAGCTGACATCGGTTTTGTTTATTAATCTCAGATTAAACATGGGTACATTTACATTTGTCATTTAGCAGACGCTCTTATCCAGAGCGACTTAAGTTAGTGCCTTGATCTTAAGATAGCTAGGTGGGACAACCACATATCACAGTAACATTTTTCTCAAATTAGCTATCAGCAAAGTCAGCTAGTAAGAGGGGAATAGTTAGTTCACGAAAGGGGGGTTGTGCTGTGGGATTATTTAGGATACTCTTTGAAAAGGTAGAGTTTTAGATGTTTTCGTTATAAATCATTTATCCTTAAGTCCAGGATCTTTTTTGACAATCGTTCCAAACATATACATCTGTGTTTGTTGAAAACAAATGTCGTTTTAAATCTCTTACAGGCCAGATCTGGGAGTGAGATTGACATCAGACCCCAGCCCAAGTCGTGTAAGTACCCACACTGCTGTTACACATGTCATCGTGCTCACTGCAATCTGTCCTGTTACAATGTGCCCCAATTAAACATAGTCACTCATGTCTGCTCTTGCAGTTATCCGCCCAGTAATGGATCATCCTCACACCAGAAATCTGAAGAAGACCGACCCAGTGGCAAAGTAAGAGGATAATTTGAGAAATGTCTAAATAATCAGTAGACATCTTTTGAAAGATTACTGCTGTGGCTCTGTGCTACATTTCATAGTGTTCCCCATCTTCCAAAGGTATTTCCAGTACAAGCAGGACTGGGAAATGTTCAAGGCGCCAGGAGAGAAGGATAGAAAAGCACTGCACTGGGAAATCAGGGTATAAACACCTTCTCCATAACAAACTCAGTTGGCTTACATACTTTATTTCAAGACTACTTTTTTGCATGTAGTGGACAAATCATGATTAATTGTAATGATGCATGAACATAATGTCTGAATTAATCACTCTTGTATTTTTAGGAACAGCTCGCGTACCAACCTCTAGCAGTGAGTATGCTTCATTTATAACAGAATTTTATAATCTTGTAACCATCCTGTCATTCATTATTTCAGGTCAGAAATTTCCTTAAAGGGATTTCCCCCCCCCCCCAAAAAAGAATGTCATTAGTCCATGCCATGTTTGACACAGTCCCGCATAATTTATGCATGTCAACGTTCAATATTTCAAGATAAATTGCTTTCAGCATCCTGATGCCCAAAGTGTGTTAAGACACATTTCTGTGGACTGTAATGCAAATGGACAAAGTATTCGTGTTTGATTCCTTTCTCTCCCCTAATTTAGACAGATCTGAGTTTCTTATTCAATGTTGTTCTGAGGGCATAACCACATTTTAAGTTTTAGTCTAGTAATCCAAGTTGATAGAGAATGTATAATACGGGACTCACATTCACACCAGGGACCTGCTGCATGGCAACCCATGTTACGCTCTCTGCCACTTGGAGCAATGCACCAGGCATGCCTTTTCACTATTAATGGCTGTAAGCCCAACCCACTGATCTTTAAACACGAGAGTTAGAAAACAAAATCAGCATCAGGTGTTGAACTTGGGACCTGTTGTATTATACCCGCTAGCCAACCTGCCTCCTCTTATTTGACTCAAAACCTGTCACTGGGTCGCAAGCCACGCCCACTAATCACATTCCTAAATGGCTGATTAGACATGGTTGGACAGGTGAACGCAAGGACTCCATCTTTCCAGTCATTACAAATGAGTGATTACTTCAAGGAAGGGTCCACTTTTAAAGAATTCTAAAAGGAATAAGTAGATGCACTGAGCTGTGCTGCATTGCTCCCTGGAAACCACAGACATGGCCTAACGGAAAATATATAAACAATGTTTTTCTGGGGGGATAAATACCTAGCAATGACTGAAAACATTGACATCTTGTAATGCCCCCCCCCCCCCAGCCGAAGCCTCGAAGAGTATTTGTGCCCAACACCTACGTGGTGCCTACAGAGAAGAAACGCTCCATCCTGAGATGGGAAATACGACATGACTTGGCCAATGGACTCCTACCGCCAATCAACTATCGACTCTAGGCCTTATGTACTTTATGCCTAAAATAGGCTCTTTTAATCACCAGTTTGCATATCTTATCATTGACATTTATTTATTCAAAAGTTTTTATTGAACATATTAAAAGGCATGACAAACATTTGGATCATTGAATATGTTACATGACGTTATTACTTCACCCAGTGCCTTCAAGGCAGGTCAGTGTAGGGGAGTTTGAACGGGTACAGAGGTGTGAAGCGTTCGTCGTGCCAAAGCAGCTTGTTTTCCAGAAACTTCACTGCTTCCAGGGTGAGGACCAGGACCTCGTGTTTGAGCATGCTATGAACATTCAGGCCTGTGGAAGAAAAGTTATCAGGAAACATTTTAACTTTACATTAATTTGCCCTCACCTGTGTAGTAACAGTAAATATGTTACATAGTACCATGTAAACTGTAACACAATGTTGCCCCTAGGTCAATTATACACTGAGTGTACGAAACATTAAGAACACCTTCCTAATATTGAGTTGCCCTCAGAACAGCCTCAATTCGTTGGGGCATGGACTTTACAAGGTGTCAAGCGTTCCACAGGGATGCTGGCCACTGTTGACTCCAATGCTTCACACAGTTGAAGTCAGGCTGGCTAGATGTCCTTTGGGTGGTAGATCATTCTTGATACACATGGGAAACCCAGCAGCGTAGCAGTTCTTGACATAAACAGGTGCGCCTGGCACCTACTACCATACCACGTTCAAAGGCACTCACATCCTTTGTCTTGCCCATTCACCCTCTGAATGGCACACATACACAAGCCATGTCTCAAGACTTAAAGTCCTAGTCATTTTCTAAATTACTGTCAACTTACCTATGGCTGGAAAGACATTCACAGTCTTCAAGCTCTCAGTGGCCTGAAGGATGTTCTCAGGAAGCTCTTCGCCCCTGTAAAATATCAAAGACTCAATCCTCAGCTAGGATGTCCACAGAACTGAGTTTTTTTTGTTCACTGCTGATACTTACACATCCACTATCAAAACAGACTCCCCCCAATGTCGGTATCAGATGAGGTACTGTGGGTTAGCTGTGGGGATGTTTAGTGTCAACCACATGGAGATAATCCTGAAAAACAACACCCATCATCAATACAGTAGGAATGTAGATGGCATAATTAAAAAGCATTCATTTAAGAGGATTGATTACATGATAGAGGAAGTTTAAGATGTGAATGAACTTGTACTTGTGAAGTGTTTTAACAAATAAAATGGTACATACCTGGGCCAGTTTGGAGCTGCGGGCAATTTTTAGTCCTTGAACATGTACTTTCATGGGCAACATGTAGTAAAAACTGGTTGGTCCTCTGGGTCCATGAGAAACACCACCTGCAAAACAGAAATTATGTAATTTATTCTAATTGTTTTAAATCCCTCCAATGACTTTGGCTCTTAGTTGTTCCTTCTTTTGGACTGACTGATATTTAGATGACAGATTAATCTATGTTCATTCTTGGAACTGGCATCTTAAACTAAAATGTAATATGTTTGTTTTGTCTGTGTGTGTTGACCTGTATGTCCTCCACTTAACACCAAACTACTGACTTGGCCCATACAGACTGAGACCCTCCTCTCCATATAGGTGACCTGATGTTTCCATGTCGTGCTTTGCCACTTCCCTTCTGTCTCCAGGGTTTCTTTCCTCCACCTCTCACCTCCGATCTGACCTTAGTGTGGGCACGGCTCTAAGGGAGATTTTCAGTTTCTTATAGTAGGAGCAGGTGCATTTATTCAAATCTAGCTCAACTCAGATAAGTACAGAGCTTTGGGTATAAACCTACAGAAATGTCTGTACTTCTCATCACCAAATTTTTATAATATGGCCACAACAGCAGTGTGAGAAAGTTGATTATTGGTTTGCTATTGCTTCTTACAATTCTCTTGAAATTTCTCTGCCAGAGTTCAACTTCATGGAGTATGTCAATCCTGGTGGCAACAAAATAATTTACTCGTCACTATTTTCATAAAAACGATAAAGCACTGAATATGTAAGTCTCTCTGGATAAGAGCCTCTGCTAAATGACTTAAATGTAAACACAATGACTAGACATTGACAGTCTTACCTGGTAGGGACTGCAAAGACATCGGGGTGGATGTCAACCAAACCTAACTGTTTACTGTCCCGGCTCTCCAACGTCTCCACCCATGTCTGTACTGGGCTCAGGTGTACAGGGACGGCAGCATCACACCTCAACACAGGAAGACTGGAGTCTGATGGTGGAGGGGGCCTCTCTGGAAAGAGACCACAAGTCATTAGCTTTCTTACATCTGACCTAGTTGGGAAATTAATGCTCTGAAAATGACAGTCTTACAGTCTACATGCATCCGTATACAACTTGCTTCTTCAAATTCACACAATCAGTTCAATGATCCATAGTGCATGATAGAAGGCATGGAATGAAAAATCAGACCTTACTTGCTCTTGCATGGTCCATGAGATTGGAAGGGATGCGTAAATTTGAGGGTAGAGCGTTCTCTCCAGAGAAAGATGAAGCCAACTAAAAACGGACATCTGACAATGAGCTTTTATATGTGCCAGCAGTAATTTCAGCCACTACATCTTTATATATCGTCAATAGTGACAGATAGCTAAGTTAGCATTAGCCTAGCTTAACGCTCACCTTTTTAGAAATGCCTCGACCACACACTGTAACTGATATACGGAACATTTCTGTAAACCTAATTTAGCCAACTAAATACGTGCGATTTCTCCAAAGCCATCTTTAAGAGATCATATTTTGAAACAAACATGCATTTTCTAGATATTTCCGTTTCCAAATAAGAAAAGTCTTGCGGCGGTGCTGGTATGTTGTCGCATACCGATGACATTTATGTTGCGTAAAGGCAAGAGTCATAAGACTGCCACCTAGCGGTGCGGAGGTGAACATCTCTAATAGATGAAGCGATATTTATACAAAAATAGCAGTTGAATTGAATTTTCCTAACGTTATTTCAATGTTCAAACGTAAGGGAAATAAGCATTGCTTGCTGTTTGGGGTTTTAGGCTGGGTTTCTGTACAGCACTTTGTGACATCAGCTGACAGTAAGAAGGGCTTTGTAAATACATTTTATTGATAAAGCCTACTGTTAGAATTGGGTCAGAATAATGAAGCCTAGGCTAATGAATTTTGAAGTTGTTTTGAATTAATCATTTTGTTGAATTTATGTAAAGAAAGATAAAACAAAGATTTATAAAAGTTACTAAATCCCATTTAATTTTATTACAATGTAGCAAGTGTAGAGTAAAAATACCATTTGAATAGCTTATCAGCAGAACATAACCAACCTTTCATACATTTTTTAAATCACTTGACAAAAGAAAGCTTTATACATTAGTTTTCAACATGTTCATAACAAATACCAATCAATTTACATAAAAAAGTACAAATAAGTGCAAATAATCTGATGCTTGTTTTATATGTAACAGACGTTTTCTGCATTATGTTTCAACAGAAGATTGTGATTCAAACCAGCCTAAAATGACATTTAGTCAGTTGTCTGAACGCTATATAAGCTTTGAAAGCCAGAATGTTGACCCTTTTAAGTTCTCATCTTCTGGAACTTCAAGGTCCATATTTGATGCACTGAAGTCGAGACTTCTGAGTGTATGAGATCTACGGTTTGACTCTTCCTTGTGATGATTTTTCAGGCTCCCAGTTCCGTCTGGTACATCCCCTTTGAGATGTTTGGGAAATACAGTGACAAAATATCCTTCTTGATCTTCAGACATTTTGCGGTTTGAACCATGAGTAAGATTTGGCATGGACGTTCCAATTTCAGACTGTTTTGGACTTCTCCTTTTTGTTCTGCCGCTTTCACCAGCTGGGGCTTTCATATGATGTTTATTGCCCTTGAGGTCAGTTCTACTCAAATGTAAGTCTGGCTGTGAAACCTCTACTCCATACCTTGGGGGTGGGAGTTTAGGGACTGAAGCGTTAATACTGGCAAGACTTGAGTCTATATCAAGGTCTGGTATTCTTGTATGACTGCCCAATTTAGAAGTCTTGGATTTGGACATTTTTAATTTCCCTGTGGAATCATTAAGGTCTGAACCTCTCAGTTCCAAACCAGACACTTCATACTCAACTTTTGGCAAATCAATGTCGGCAATGGGATAACTGGCCCTTTCTTTGACCTTCCTAGACCTCCTATCAGCGTGTGGCAGTGTCACTTCTGTATTTATGTCTTCTGCTTGCACTTTTATATGTGCTCCACCTGGGATATCAGACCTGCGTTTACTATGAGATGACACTTTGTATTCCGGGCCTCTGATATCAGCTTTGGGTATGCTCAGGCTGACATCTGGGTGACTAACTTTCAAGTCTGGTGCTTTTAGATTCACTTTAGCCTTTGGAGGAGAAATGTCATTTATTTTCATAAAGTCCATATCTGTACCTGCCCTTAGATTGGGACTTCCAAACTGAGGCAATTTAAAGGATGGCAGTTTGAATTTTTCAGATTGTATAGCAATGTCACTGTCTGGCAAATTGAGATCAGCTTGGGGGCCTTTGAGGTTACCAGAGGGAACATTTATGTCTAAATCTGGACTACCGATCCCTGTGTTTACTTTCGGGGCTGACAAGCTTAGGTCCGGTCCATCAATGTCTACATCTATTCCAGGATCTGGACCTTTCAAGCCAGAAAGGCTGAATTTAGGCATTTTGAGTTGGGGCATTTTGAATTTCCCAGAGGGTGAATCAATGTTCATATCTGGAGTGTCTACATCTATCTTAGGGGCTTCTAGGTCAACTGTAGGTAGGTCCAGGTGTGGTGAACCAATCCCACCTTTCATCTTTGACAATTTAAAACCTATGTCAGCACTGATGTCATGATCTGGTCTTTTTGGACTAGACAACACAAATGTAGGCATTTTGGGCATTTTGAATGAAGGAGTGTTGATGTCAAAATCAGGGGCTTTGATGCTATCATTTGGCCTCTCTATGGTTGGAACTCTGAATCTACCTGAGGGCATATCTGGAGCATTGAGGTCTAGTTGGTGCCCTCTGAGATGACCCTTAGGTAGTCTCAAATCTGGGGGACTGATTCCCCCTTTTAGCTTTGGGGCTGAGAGGTCAATATTGGGTAAGTCATAATCTACATTTGGGCCAGATAGTCTGAAATCAGGCATTTTTAGACCTGTTTTGGGACCTTTGAGGTTAGCTGTGGGGGCATTGATATCTATATCTGGGCCCTCTAAGTCTCCATCAATGTCAACATCTGGTCTCTTTAGTCCCCTGAATTTAGGCACTTTAAATTTGGGCATTTTTAATTTCCCAGAAGGTGCATTTATGTCAATATCTGGAGCATTCACATTTAGTTTAGGGGCTTTGAGGTCAGCATCTGGTAAATTCAAATCTGGGGAATCAATTCCCCCCTTCATCTTTGGGGCTTTGAAATTCAGTTTTGTGGATTTTGGCATTTTACCAGACAGCCCAAATTTGGGCATTTTCAGTTTACCAGAGGGGCCATCAATGTCCAGATCAGGAGCACTCAGATCAACCTTTGGTTTCTTCAATGTAGGTACTTTGACTTTACCGGAGGGCAAATTAAAGTTGACATCTGGTGCATTGATGTCTAATTTGGGGCCTTTGAGGTCTACATCTGTCAGATCCAAATCTGGGGGACTAATTCCCCCTTTAAACTTGGGGGCAGAAAGATCTAAGTAAGGCCCCTTAACTTTTGGTCCAGAGAATCCTAAATCTGGCATCTTGAAAGTTGGCATTTTGAGTTTTCCTGATGGACTGTCAATATCAGTGTCTGGAATGTTTAGGTCTGCTTTGGGACCCTTGAGTTTGGGAGATGACAAGTTCAGATCTGGTCCCTCTATAGTGCCATTAATGTCAACATCTGGTCCCTTTAGGCCTCTGAATTTAGGCATCTTGAATTTCCCTGAGGGTGCATTGATGTCGAGATCTGGAGCATTCAAATCTAGTTTAGGGGCTTTGAGGTCAGCATCTGGGAAATTCAGGTCTGGAAAATCAATTCCCCCCTTCATCTTTGGAGCTTTAAGATTTAATTTGGGAGATTTTGGCATTGTACCAGACAGCCCAAATTTAGGCATCTTGAATTTACCTGAGGGTACATTGATGTCGAGATCTGGAGCATTCAAATCTAGTTTAGGGGCTTTGAGGTCAGCATCTGGGAAATTCAGGTCTGGAAAATCAATTCCCCCCTTCATCTTTGGAGCTTTAAGATTTAATTTGGGAGATTTTGGCATTGTACCAGACAGCCCAAATTTAGGCATCTTGAATTTCCCTTCGGGTGCATTGATGTCGAGATCTGGAGCATTCATATCTAGTTTAGGGGCTTTGAGGTCAACATCTGGGAAAATCAGGTCTGGAAAATCAATTCCCCCCTTCATCTTTGGAGCTTTAAGATTTAATTTGGGAGATTTTGGCATTGTACCAGACAGCCCAAATTTAGGCATCTTGAATTTTCCTGAGTGTGCATTGATGTCGAGATCTGGAGCATTCACATCTAGTTTAGGGGCTTTGAGGTCAGCATCTGGGAAATTCAGGTCTGGAAAATCAATTCCCCCCTTCATCTTTGGAGCTTTAAGATTTAATTTGGGAGATTTTGGCATTGTACCAGACAGCCCAAATTTAGGCATCTTGAATTTCCCTGAGGGTGCATTGATGTCGAGATCTGGAGCATTCAAATCTAGTTTAGGGGCTTTGAGGTCAGCATCTGGTAAATTCAGGTCTGGAAAATCAATTCCCCCCTTCATCTTTGGAGCTTTAAGATTTAATTTGGGAGATTTTGGCATTGTACCAGACAGCCCAAATTTAGGCATCTTGAATTTCCCTGAGGGTGCATTGATGTCGAGATCTGGAGCATTCATATCTAGTTTAGGGGCTTTGGGGTCAACATCTGGGAAATTCAGGTCTGGAAAATCAATTCCCCCCTTCATCTTTGGAGCTTTAAGATTTAATTTGGGAGATTTTGGCATTGTACCAGACAGCCCAAATTTAGGCATCTTGAATTTCCCTTCGGGTGCATTGATGTCGACATCTGGAGCATTCAAATCTAGTTTAGGGGCTTTGAGGTCAGCATCTGGGAAATTCAGGTCTGGAAAATCAATTCCCCCCTTCATCTTTGAAGCTTTAACATTTAATTTGGGAGATTTCGGCATTGTACCAGACAGCCCAAATTTAGGCATCTTGAATTTCCCTGAGGGTGCATTGATGTTGAGATCTGGAGCATTCACATCTAGTTTAGGGGCTTTGAGGTCAGCATCTGGGAAATTCAGGTCTGGAAAATCAATACCCCCCTTCATCTTTGGAGCTTTAAGATTTAATTTGGGAGATTTTGGCATTGTACCAGACAGCTCAAATTTAGGCATCTTGAATTTCCCTGAGGGTACATTGATGTCGAGATCTGGAGCATTCACATCTAGTTTAGGGGCTTTGAGGTCAGCATCTGGGAAATTCAGGTCTGGAAAATCAATTCCCCCCTTCATCTTTGGAGCTTTAAGATTTAATTTGGGAGATTTTGGCATTGTACCAGACAGCCCAAATTTAGGCATCTTGAATTTCCCTTTGGGTGCATTGATGTCGAGATCTGGAGCATTCATATCTAGTTTAGGGGCTTTGAGGTCAACATCTGGGAAATTCAGGTCTGGAAAATCAATTCCCCCCTTCATGTTTGGAGCTTTAAGATTTAATTTGGGAGATTTTGGCATTGTACCAGACAGCCCAAATTTAGGCATCTTGAATTTCCCTGAGGGTGCATTGATGTCGAGATCTGGAGCATTCAAATCTAGTTTAGGGGCTTTGAGGTCAGCATCTGGTAAATTCAGGTCTGGAAAATCAATTCCCCCCTTCATCTTTGGAGCTTTAAGATTTAATTTGGGAGATTTTGGCATTGTACCAGACAGCCCAAATTTAGGCATCTTGAATTTCCCTTCGGGTGCATTGATGTCGACATCTGGAGCATTCAAATCTAGTTTAGGGGCTTTGAGGTCAGCATCTGGGAAATTTAGGTCTGGAAAATCAATTCCCCCCTTCATCTTTGGAGCTTTAACATTTAATTTGGGAGATTTTGGCATTGTACCAGTCAGCCCAAATTTAGGCATCTTGAATTTCCCTGAGGGTGCATTGATGTTGAGATCTGGAGCATTCACATCTAGTTTAGGGGCTTTGAGGTCAGCATCTGGGAAATTCAGGTCTGGAAAATCAATACCCCCCTTCATCTTTGGAGCTTTAAGATTTAATTTGGGAGATTTTGGCATTGTACCAGACAGCCCAAATTTAGGCATCTTGAATTTCCCTGAGGGTGCATTGATGTTGAGATCTGGAGCATTCACATCTAGTTTAGGGGCTTTGAGGTCAGCATCTGGGAAATTCAGGTCTGGAAAATCAATACCCCCCTTCATCTTTGGAGCTTTAAGATTTAATTTGGGAGATTTTGGCATTGTACCAGACAGCCCAAATTTAGGCATCTTGAATTTCCCTGAGGGTGCATTGATGTCGAGATCTGGAGCATTCACATCTAGTTTAGGGGCTTTGAGGTCAGCATCTGGGAAATTCAGGTCTGGAAAATCAATTCCCCCCTTCATCTTTGGAGCTTTAAGATTTAATTTGGGAGATTTTGGCATTGTACCAGACAGCCCAAATTTAGGCATCTTGAATTTCCCTGAGGGTGCATTGATGTCGAGATCTGGAGCATTCACATCTAGTTTAGGGGCTTTGAGGTCAGCATCTGGGAAATTCAGGTCTGGAAAATCAATTCCCCCCTTCATCTTTGGAGCTTTGAGATTTAATTTGGGAGATTTTGGCATTGTACCAGACAGCCCAAATTTAGGCATTTTCAGTTTACCAGAGGGGCCAATATTGTCCAGATCAGGAGCATTCAGATCAACCTTTGGTTTCTTCAATGTAGGTACTTTGACTTTACCCGAGGGCATATTAAAGTTGACATCTGGTGCACTGAGGTCTAATTTGGGGCCTTTGAGGTCTACATCTGGCAGATCCAAATCTGGGTGACTAATTCCCCCTTTAAACTTGGGGGCTGAAAGATCCAAGTCTGGATTTTTTACCTCAAAGTCAGGCCCTTGAACATCTAGCCCTGAGAAGCCAAAGTCTGGCATTTTAAAACTTAATTTTCCAGGTGGGCTACCAACATCCAAGTCTGGTCGTTTTAATTTGGAAGATGATAAGCTCAGATCTGGTCCATCCAAGTCTTCATCAATGCCAACGTCTGGTCCTTTAGGGTCTGAAAGGGCAAATTTAGGCATCTTAAACTCTGGCATTTTGAATTTTTGCATCAATGTCAATATCTGGAGTGTTTACATCTAATTTAGGTGCTTTCAGGTCGACTTTGGGTAAATTCAAGTCAGGTGCATCAAGCCCACCTTTTATCTTGGGAGCTTTGAGACTTACCTTTGGTGTTTTTACATCAGCATAAATGCCCAGATCTGGTCTTTTTAGGCCAGAGAAGCCAAATTTGGGCATCTTCAGTTTACCAGAGGAGGCATCCACATTGAAATCAGGAGCTTTGAGTTCTGCATGTGGTTTCTGTAGTTTGAATTTACCTGAGGGTATGTCAATATCTGGAGTACTGAGGTCAGGCAGACGGAAGTCTAATAGACACATCTCAGCCGCTGAGAGGTCCAGGTCTGGAGTCCTAACTGTTGGTCCAGATATATCAAAGTCAGGCATACCAAGACTTGGTGTTTTGATCTTCCCAGATGGGATACCAATGTTTGCATCTGGTAACTCTAGATCTATTTTGGAACCTTTAAGGTCCACTGAAGGTAAATCTAGATCAGGGTCATTCATGTCAGGAGCACCAATCAAAGAGGTTTTAAGATGCATGTTTGGTGTCTTTAAAACTGCATCAATGTCTAAATCTGGTCCTTTTGGTACTGTGCGAGAGAGGCTAACCTTAGGCAATTCAAAATAACCAGAGGGATCATCCACATCAAGGTTGGGGTTTTTCAGTTTCTTGGAGGACCAGACTCTGATTTTACTTGAAGGCATATTCATCATGCTGACATCTGGGGCTTGCAGATCTAGATTCGGACCATTGAGATTAACATCTAGTGTTTGTAGGTCTCGTTGGGGACCTTTGAGATTAACTCCAAGCATATCTTTATCTGGGATCCTCATATTTGGTGTATCAACCTCAAGCCTGGGCACATTTACTCTGGGTCCAGAGAGACCCAAGTCAGGCATCTTAAATTTGGGCATTTTGAAATTTTTGCCTCTTTCAATATCAAACTTTGGGGTGTTGATATTTAAAGTAGGTCCAGTGACAACCTCCTCTGGTAGATTGAGCTCTGCTTCCGGGACATTGATATCTCCTACAACTTTGGGAAGTGGATCTATAACTTTCAGGTCAAGATCAGGGCATTTGAGCTCAATTTCGGGCAAAGACATATCAAATTCTAGAACATCGATAGCATCTATATCAGTTTCAAGATATGGCCTTTCCAGGTTAACTGATGGAGCATCAATGTTTAGTGACCCATTTAAATGAGGCAGGGAGAGATCTGATGTACTAATGTTGGCATTAGGCAATGGAAGTTCTCCACCGCGAGCATCAGATACCTTTGACATCAAGTTTAGGCACCTTTAACTTTGGAGCAGAGAATTTGAGGTCTGGAGACTCTAGATAGGTGGAGCATCTACTTTGGGTGTCTCCACAACTGGGTTATCCGTGGTGAGGACAGGGAGTTTGAGGTCACCTTTCACTTTAGGCTTGTCCCAGAGAGGTCCCGGTCCCTTGCCCTTCACCTGTCCATTATGGGAGCCTCTTTCCCCAGCACCTGCAGGTTGTCCAGGGCTGTCATCTGTCATGAATCTATTTATTTTGGCATTGTAGAGTCTATTATATGAATCCTTCAGCATCTGTGAAGAGAAACCAATCCTTAAAGGGACAGTTCGAGATGTTGGCAATGAAGCCCTTTATCGACCTCCCCAGAGTCAGATGAACTCGTGGATAAAAAGTTTATGTCTTTGCCTCCAGTATGAAGGAAGTTGGAGGTAATTTTACTGGGCCAATGCTAACTAGCATTAGCGCAATGACTGGAAATTCTACAGGAACAGCTAGCATGCTAGCTTTCAGTCATTGCGCTAATGCTAGTTAGCAACTTCCTTCAAACTACACGCAGAGACATAAAAATGGTATCCACAAGGTTATCTGACTCTGGGGAAGTAAATAAAGGGCTTCATTGCCAACATCTCAAACTGACCCTTTAACAAACAACATATTTTATCCAGCAACCTTCTGAAATAATTTCCCCCCCTCCTTATTCTATTTACTAACTATATTCCACAAACCTCATCTGGTGCTTTGATGCTGTCCAAGGTCCCCATACTCTTGCTCAAATTATTTTTCGTCAGAACTTGAACCTTCTCATCAAATCCATTATCATCCATCAGCTTCAGTATTTTCAACACATCGTCTTTCGAAAGTTGGTCAAAGTTGATTGTGGCACCCACAATTTCATCTCCTGAAAAAACAAGAAGATCTTCACTGTTACACTGTATTTTACTGTTCCACAAAATTCAGACAACAATCCAAAATGTGAAATTTTACATTTTTTCAAAGAAATGTAAGTACCGCAACAAAAAGTGTATACATGAATTAAGAGACTCATACCTTCTTTGAGCCCGTGATTGCCAGGAGAGCCACCGATAACGCTGGAGATGACCAATCCTCCTTTTTCTGATTCCTCCAGCATCAGCCCCTCAGAGAGGCTCCTTCCCCTACGGTGACCAGGCTAAAAGCAGATATACAAAGGTAGGTGTGTAGCATCAGCATTGGTCATGTTTCAATAACCCAAACATCAAATAGAATTTCAACAATGAACTTAAAAATTGTATTTACAATAATTTTTTTATAGATTTTTAAAATGGAATTCACTTCCAGAAAGCAATGTTGGGGCTTAGGTATTTTTCAAAAAGTAAATTTCCTTTTGCTTAGCTTATTGTGTTGGATTATGCTTGTTATTACCATTATCGTGGCTAATGGATGAATGATCTCACATACCATGATTCTTCTGATGTTTTCACAGCAGGTTTCTGTTTAAACCTGTTGAGGAGGAAAGAATCAATTGAAAATAAATTCTCAGCTTGGTTTCACCACAACTAAAGAGGGACTATGGAGGGGTAACCTGTTTACATAAGCAAATAGATACATGGTTGACACCCAGGTAGCTACACCTTTGAGGTATTTGAGGTGTGGCCTTGGGAGATGGAGGGAACAACAGGAACAAGTTTGTCCAGGGAAATAGAGACAAGTGCACTATAGTCGGGTGTACACTCAGAAGTGACCACACCCACCACTTTCTATTATGAAAAGCTTGCTGTGGCAGGGGCTCAAATTAAGTTATTTGTAAACAGTATAAATTGTGTACGTGATTTGTGTCACATGCTTAGTGAGACTGCTGCTGCTCTATGAGCAATAACTTGTGTGCTTTGCTACCAATTCCACAATGATCACAATAATCATAATTTACTTCATCATCATCAAATACCTCCAAAATATGAATATGTAAAAATATTAATCACTCAGATTTACTAAACAACACTGAGTATACCAAACATTAGGAACACCTAATGACCCCCTCCCTCCCCTTTTGCCCTCAGAACAGCCTCAATTGGTCGGGGCATGGACTCTACAAGGTGTCGAAAGCATTCCACAGAGATGTTGGCCCATGTTGACTCCAATGCTTCCCACGGTTGTGTCAAGTTGGCTGGATGTCCTTTGGGTGGTGGACCATTCTTGATACACACAGGAAACTGTTGAGTGTGAAAAACCCAGTAGGAAACTTAAATCAGTTTTACCTCATTTCTATCAGCATCTTACATGTGCAACCAGAGGGGAAGAAATTCTAGACCACCTATACTCCACCCACAGAGACGCGGTCAAAGCTCTCCCTCGCCCTTCATTTGGCAAATCTGAACATAATTATATCCTTCTGATTCCTGCTTACAAGCAAAAATTCAAACAGGAAGCACCAGTGACTCGGTCTATAAAAAAGTGGTCAGATGAAGCAGATGCTAAACTACAGGATTGTTTTGCTAGCACAGACTGGAATATGTTCCGGGATTCTTCCGATGGCATTGAGGAGTACACCACACTCACTGACTTGATCAATCAGTGCATCGTGGTCTTCATCCCCACAGTGACTGTACGTACATACCCGAACTATAAGCCATGGATTACAGTCAACATTCGCGCTGAGCTAAAGGGTAGAGCTGCCGCTTTCAAGGAGCGGGACTCTTAACACAGAAACTTATAAGAAATCCCGCTATGCCCTCCGACGAACAATCAAACAGGCAAAGCATCAATACAGGACTAAGATCGAATCGTACTACACCGGCTCCAACACTCGTCGGATGTGGCAGGGCTTGCAAACTATTACAGAATACAAAGAGAAGCCCAGCCGAGAGCTGCCCAGTGACACAATAGCCTACCAGACGAGCTAAATAACTTCTATGTTCGCTTCGAGGTAAGTAACACTGAAACATGCAAAAGAGCATCAGCTGTTCCGGACAACTGTGTGATCATGCTCTTCGCAGCAGATGTGAGTAAGACCTTTAAACAGGTCAACATTCACAAGGCCGCAGGGCCAGACGGATTGCCAGGACGTGTTCTCCGAGCATGAGCTGACCAACTGGCAAGTGTCTTCACTGACATTTTCAACCTCTCCCTGTCTGAGTCTGTAATACCAACATGTTTCAAGCAGACCACCATAGTCCCTGTGCCCAAAAACACTAAGGCAACCTGCCTAAATGACTACCGACCCTTAGCACTAACGTCTGTAGCCATGAAATGCTTTGAAAGGCTAGTCATGGCTCACATCAACACCATTATCCCAGAAACCCACAATTTGCATACCGCACCAACAGATCCACAAATGATCCAATCTCTATTGCACTCCACACTGCCCTTTCACACCTGGACAAAAGGAACACCTATGTGAAAATGCTATTCATTGACTACAGCTCAGCATTCAACACTATAGTGCCCACGAAGCTCATCACTAAGCTAAGGACCCTGGGACTAAACACCTCCCTCTGCAACTGGATCCTGTACTTCCTGATGGGCCGCCCCCAGGTGGTAAGGGTAGATAACAACACATCCGCCACATCCGCCTTCAACACGGGGGCCCCTCAGGGGTGCCACCTCAGTCCCCTCCTGTACTCCCTGTTCACTCATGACTGCACAGCCAGGCACGACTCCAACACCATCATTAAGTTGTCTGATGACACAACAGTGGTTGGCCTGATCACCGACAACGATGAGACAGCCTATAGGGAGGAGGTCAGGGACCTTACCGTGTGGTGCGAGGAAACAACCTCTCCCTCAACTTGATCAAGACAAAGGAGATTATTGTGGACTACAGGAAAAGGAGGACCGAGCACGCCCCCATTCTCATCGACGGGCCTATAGTGGAGCAGGTTGAGAGCTTCAAGTTCCTTGGCAACAACAAACTAACATGGTCCAAGCACACCAAGACAGTCATTGAGAGGGCACGAGAAAACCTATTCCGCCTCAGGAGACTGAAAAGATTCGGAATGGGTCCTCAGATCTTCAAAAGGTTCTACAGCCGCACCATCGAGAGCATCCTGACGGGTTGCATCACTGCCTGGTATGGCAACTGCTAGGCCTCCGACCGCAAGGCACTACAGAGGGTAGTGCGTAAGGCCCAGTACATTACCGGGGTCAAGTTTCCTGCCATCCAGGACCTCTATACCAGGTGGTGATTTCAAAGACTCCAGCCACCCTGGACTGTTCTCTCTGTTAGTGTAAGGGGTGCGTAACTGGTGGCAGGGAAGTCGTCAGAAGTCGTGACAGTTAGACTGTTCTCTCTGTCAACGCACAGCAAACGGTACCGGAGCGCCAAGTTTAGGTCCAAGAGGCTTCTAAACAGCTTCTACCCTCAAGCCATAAGACTCCCGAATGGCTAATCAAATGGCTACCCAGACTATTTGCATTGCACCCCCTCACCCTTCTAAGCTGCTGCTACTCTCTGTTATTATCTATGCATAGTCACTTTAATAACTCTACCCACATGTACATAATACCTCAATTACCTCGACACCGTGCCCCCACACATTGACTCTGTACCGGTACCCCCTGTATATAGCCCCGCTATTGTTATATACAGCTGCTCTTTAATTATTTGTTATTCTTATCTCTTACTTTTTGTTTAGGTATTTTCTTAAAACTGCAATGTTGGTTAAGGTCTTGTAAGTAAGCATTTCACTGTAAGGTCTACACCTGTTGTATTTGACTCGTGTGACAAATACAATTTAATTTGAGTTGTTCTTGACACAATTCAGTGCGCCTGGCACCTACTACCATAGCCCGTTCAATGGCACTTAAATGTTTTGTCTTGACCATTCACCCTCTGAATGGCACACATACATGTCTCAATTGTCTCAAGGTTTAAAAATTATTCTTTAACCGGTCTCCTTCCCTTCATCTACACTGAGTGACGTGGATTTACCAAGTGACATCAATAAGGGATCATAGCTTTCAGCTGGATTCACCTGGTCAGCAATGTTCCCTCTAGACTGCGCGCTCCCAGCCCCGAGACTGCTGCGCAGCTCCCCCGGGAGAAATATCAGTCCACGGAGATACGCAGTGGACACCAACTGGTTGATCGATTTTTATATTTGTCTCGGGCTGTTGATGGTAGGTGCACCCGATTCAGCTGCCTGGCAGGAGAACTGTTGCGATTTTGAACCATTTAATGTGTCTGAAGGTACAACTCTGCCTTCCCGATGGGCCCGGAGAGCCAGTGTACTATATATCCAGTGTACCAATCCGAGGGCTGAGATTACCATGTCTGCAGTAATTTAGCAGGCATAAAAGAAAACTACAGCAAAGTTGAAACTGTCAGATTTAAAAACGTTTTAAACCATGAGAGACTGTCAATTAATTTTTATGAGTGTGTTCCTGTTTAAGTTCTTACTCAGCACTGTCAAGGCTTTTTTATTCAACACTTTTATAAACCATAAAATGTGCATTCTTCCTATTTCCACTCAGCATTACAACAAGCACTGCAGTAGTAATGAATGCACACTGGTGTAAAGTACTAAAGCAAAAATACTTGAAAGTACTACTTAAGTATTTTTGGGGGGTATCTGTACTTTACTTTACTATTTATATTTTTGACAACTTTCACTTCACTACATTCCTAAAGACAATTATGTACTTTTTACTCCATACATTTTCCTGACACCCAAAAGTACTCATTACATTTTGAATGCTTAGCAGGACAGAAAATTGTCTAATTCACACACTTATCAAAAGAACATCTCTGGTCATCCCTACTTCCTCTGATCTGGCGGACTCACTAAACACATGCTTCGTTTGTAAATTATATCTGAGTGTTGGAGCGTGGCCCTGAATATCCGTAACATGAGGAATTTGAAATTATTTATACTTTTACTTTTGATACTTAAGTATATTTTAGCAATTACAGTTACTTTTGATAATTAAGTATATTTAAAACCAAATACTTTTAGACTTTTACTCTAGTAGTATTTTAGTGGGTTACTTTCACTTTTACTTGAGTCATTTATTATTCAGGTATCATTACTTTTGTTCAAGTATAACAATTGGGTACTTTTTCCACCACTGTGAATGAGTAGGAAAGTGTATCGATAGGCTTGCGATATTGTTATTTTTAGCAGCTTGGGTCTTTTTTAATATTGAAGAATATTTAACTTACTCTGTTCATAAGAGAAACATCATGAATTTGTGCATGCGGCAGAAATAATGCGGTGGGACTCGAGTTTTGCCATCAGCTGGAAGACGGTGACCCGTTTTGGTCAGTGTCAGTGGTGTAAAGGGAGAGAGGAGGGATGTAATCAGAGCTGTAGTAGGCCTATATACAAATATACCATTGCCATATATGACAGGTTGTATTTTATGAGCTCTCTTCAAGACAAACTGTATGCATGTGAATATTTAACTTTTAATATGTACTGTACTGTACATACTACTGTACAAAAATATGCCAATTCAGAGTGTCAAAATGTATGGTTTCACCTGCTCTAAATGCATCCTTAATATCTTTTTTCAGGTATAAATTGTTTCACATCACCATATTAAAACATGATCCATGCCAATAGCTACTGTAGACATTTGCATTACAAACCTGCATATACTGTTGCAAACTTGACACTCATCTAGCTGCTACAACGATTACATCATTGTGGACTTCTTAAACAATAGCAATAGTACTTGGCACCATATGGTCTGGATGGAGTACTTAAGCAAAAGTTGACCACAACTCTTACCTTAGGCTCCATTGGGCAATTTTGACTGGGTTTGTTCTTGTTATTCAGCCATTGAAGAGTTTAACTGCCAATGTGAGAGAGTTGCGACACTGTGTCATCGGTCCCTGCCGTTTACTCCTGTAGGACTGCCTACCCCGTGCCTCAGTCAGCGAAAGCATTCTCTCCCCAAAGCAGACAAACTGGTTCCACATTCGGCATGTCTTTCCAGCTGCACACTGTCACACACCCTCCCCAGTCAATGGTAGGCACGGGGATCACTGAAACCTGGCCTCTCAAGACTGGAACTGTGAGATAGAGGGAAGAAAACAAACAGAGCATTCTCCACGCCAAGACAGGTGGAAAACAAATGGTCTGGTAATAGAAAAAAAATGCAGAGGTGTGACAAAAAAATGTCTTGGTTCAAAGGAGGGGCAGCTATGTGTTCATTCATGACTCATGGTAATTATAAGACACAACAATGAAGGTGTGGAATGATCTAGGGATTAAAATTGATTTATGAGACATAACATTCTTACTATGTAACCATACCTTTAAGGTGGGGCTACTCCTTCCAATTACTATTAAGGACAATGTAATCATACTGACATTTTGATCAAGCCAAACTCAACGAAACAATAACATGGGATGCGTGAAACAGAAATATAACTGACTAATTATGACGATTATCCTAATGACGTTCAAGCAAACTCAATAAATAAAAACAGTGACAAGACCCGTGTAAAACCACTAGAGCCATTTTATTTTGAACATGTTACACCTTCATATTACTGTACATGAGAGTACTGACCTCAAGTGAAAACGCTGTATGTAAAAGGCGATTCTCCCTGAGATGTTCTCTCTTACAGTGTATTACAAAACAGAAACATTCTCAAATGACTGATATACAGTAGTTCTGCTACAGAATGGCTTGAAATCATCAGACGTAACAACATTGTGAGGAGCTTCCAAACAAATGTGCTCTATGTGAACGGTAAACAAATAGAAAAAGAGTAACTTTAAATTGTCTTTATTTATCTCAGTCTATTCGTCTGCAACACCTCCATACAGCAAACAGTGTGTAACCTTGCATTTTATCTATGTGAAGTATGTCCATTATTGTGCACTCTTTTCTCGCTATAAAGGTCATACTGCCAACAGACCAGGTGCAAGAGGAATCTCAGACATTCATAAATGATTGAAGATGCTGCAAAGTGAATGACTGACTTGCTCTAGGAAGACAACTTTTCAGTCAAAATCCATGATAGCGCCATAAAATACATAAAAGCAATTAAAGAACTTATTCCACATTCCTTCATTATCTCTGTGCTATTGACACATCAGTTCCTTTGTACCACATTAACGTGTTTCCTGAATAAAAAACAGAGAAATTCCACGACGCCCAGCTTATAAAATTAACCCGGCTTCTTAAAATGTAGTAAAAGAATAATCTCGCTTGGGTTGGACTATTCAGACCTTGCAGATCTCTCCGAGGTCAAATGTCAGTTGGTGGGCCTCAAGGCAGAAGTCTCAGCCCTTAACCACAGATCTAGTATTAGATTACCCTACACTAAATCCTAACCTTAATGATTATGGGGATGAAAAAATAAATTCTGACCCTGGACCAGTAATTATTATAGGGCCAACTTCTACCACCTCCATTGGACAGGTGGTTGGTTGGTCCACAGAGTCTGACCACCACTGGCCTCCTGTGGGGAAACAGAGAGAGAGAGAGAGAGATCCTCATTGACATTTCCCATTGTCTTTAGTCCTCTGATATCTTCTCACTCTCCCCTCCCACCAACCAGCTTGCAGAAAATAGAGTCGTCTCTTTGGCACAGATCAGCAGGGGTGTCAAACTCCACCACCTTCCCAGAATGCATCACCAGCACCCTGTCGGAGTCCAAGATGGTGTTGATCCTGTTGACAGAGAAAATCAAGGTGTCAGTTTAATAAAGTATGACATCAAATTACATTATAAATGTACCATGAAAACTAAAAGTTTTGTATAATTCGGTATAAGTGTCTACTAAAGCACTTAAGGTTATTATGTAAAGTTGTGTTCACTGAATCATTTACCTATGGGCAATGGTGAGGACGGTCTTGTCTTGAAACTTCTCTCTGATTGTCTGTTGTAGCAGTTTGTCAGTCTTTTGGTCAACGCTGGCTGTAGCTTCGTCAATACACAGAATCTATAGAGAGGAAACAATGGTTGAGAAATAAAGCCATGTTAGTTTTATATTTCACCTTTATTTAACCAGGTAGGCCAGTTGAGAACAAGTTCTCATTTACAACTGCGACCTGGCCAAGATAAAGCAAAGCAGTGCGACAAACAACAACACAGAGTTACACATGGGATAAACAAAAGTACAGTCAATAACAATAGAAAAATCTATATACAGTGTGTGCAAATGGAGTAAGGAGGTAAGGCAATACATAGGCCATAGTAGCGAAGTAATTACAATTTAGCAAATTAACACTGGAGTGATAGATGTGCAGGTGATGATGTGCAAGTAGAAATACTGGTATGCAAAAAAGCAAAAAAAGTAAATAAAAACAATATGGGGAGGAGGTAGGTAGTTGGATGGGCTATTTACAGATGGGCTGTGTACAGCTGCAGCAATCGGTGAGCTGCTCAGATAGCTGATGCTTACAGTTAGTGAGGGAGATAAGTCTCCAACTTCAGCGATTTTGCAATTCGTTCCAGTCATTGGCCGCAGAGAACTGGAAGGAAAGGCAGCCAAAGGAAGTGTTGGCTTTGGGGATGACCAGTGAGATATACCTGCTGGAGAGCGTGCTACAGGTGGGTGTTGTTATGGTGACCAGTGAGCTGAGATAAGGCGGAGCTTTACCTAGCAAAGACTTATAGATGACCTGGAGCCAGTGGGTCTGGCGACGAATATGAAGCGAGGGCCAGCCTACGAGAGCATACAGGTCGCAGTGGTGGGTGGTATATGGGGCTTAGGTGACAAAACGGATGGCACTGTGATAGACTGCATCCAGTTTACTGAGTAGAGTGTTGGAGGCTATTTTGTAAATGACATCGCTGAAGTCGAGGATCGGTAGGATAGTCAGTTTTACAAGGGTATGTTTGGCAGCGTGAGTGAAGGAGGCTTTGTTGCGAAATAGGAAGCCGATTTAATTTGAGATTGGAGATGCTTAATGAGTCTGGAAGGAGAGTTTACAGTCTAGCCAGACACCTAGGTATTTGTAGTTGTCCACATATTCTAAGTCAGAACCGTCCAGAGTAGTGATGCTAGTCAGGCGGGCGGCGATCGGTTGAAGAATATGCATTTAGTTTTACTAGCGTTTAAGAGCAGTTGGAGGCCACGGAAGGAGTGTTGTATGGCATTGAAGCTTGTTTGGAGGTTTGTTAACACAGTGTCCAAAGAAGGGCCAGATGTATACAGAATGGTGTCGTCTGCGTAGAGGTGGATCAAGGAATCACCTGCAAGAAGAGCGACATCGTTGATATATACAGAGAAAAGAGTAGGCCTGAGAATTGAACCCTGTGGTACCCCCATAGAGACTGCCAGAGATCTGGACAACAGGCCTTCCGATTTGACACACTGAACTCTATCTAAGAAGTAGTTGGTGAACCAGGCGAGGCAGTCATTTGAGAAACCAAGGCTGTTGAGTCCACCGATAAGAATATGGTGATTGACAGAGTCGAAAGCCTTGGCCAGGTCGATGAAGACGGCTGCACAGTACTGTCTTTTATCGATGGCGGTTATGATATCGTTTAGTACCTTGAACGTGGCTGAGGTGCACCCGTGACCAGCTCGGAAACCGGATTGCACAGCGGAGAAGGTACGGTGGGATTCAAAATGGTCAGTGATCTGTTTGTTAACTTGGCTTTTCGAAGACTTTGGAAAGGCAGGGCAGGATGGACAGTTTGGGTCTAGAGTGTCACCCCCTTTGAAGAGGGGGATGACCGTGGCAGCTTTCCAATCTTTAGCAATCTCTGACTATACAAAAGAGAGGTTGAACAGACTAGTAATAGGGGTTGCAACAATGGCTCCGGATAATTTTAGAAAGAGAGGGTCCAGATTGTCTAGTAATTTATATAGATGGTTGAATGTCAAAGCCATGATAGTAATCGATATGGATGATGGTGCGGGCTGGTTCTTACATTAGCTTCAGTCAGCAGAGCCCTGGCCAGACACAGCAGCTGTCTCTGTCCCAGAGAGAGAGACTTGCCCCGCTCTCCCACCTCAGCACCAAGACCACCTAAGATACACAGATGTTAGTGAGGCCACCTGACCGAACTCTTACAGACAGAAACATGAACTAATTACTACGGTCACTCTCTTCCTTCCTTGTTCTTTCACTCTCACTTGGTTTGATACCAAACGTGAAAGTATAATTCATTTCTTACAGGTACTAGACATACTATGTTTTTTTTAATGGGTCTAATCTAGGGCTGTGGCGGTCATGACATTTTGTGATTGTAAAGCAAATAAAATTCACACACACTGAAAATGTGTGTGAAAATTATTTTCCCCAAATTTGAAACTCGCGTGAGGCCTATGTATGCACGTTAGGCTCTACACCAGTCATTAAGCGGATTACTGTGCTTAATTTTAAGAAGTTATTTGGCCACTTAGTTGTGATTCAAACCTTATCAAAACATATAGGCCTATGGGCTAGGCTACATTAGGTGTTTCCTTCCTTAATGCACACAAGCGGCATCATTCACAAGTGATAGGCTAATAATGTCACCCATTAGACTATTCTCAAATCAAATCAAACTTTGTCACATGCGCCAAATACAACAAGTGTAGACTTTTCCGTGAAATGCTTACTTACAAGCCCTTAACCAACAGTGCAGTTCAAGAAGAAGAAAATATTTACTAAGTAGACTAAAATAATAATAATAAAAAGTAACACAATAAGAATAACATGAGGCTATATACAGGGGGCACCAGTACCGAGTCAGTGTGCTGAGGGTCAGGCTAGTTGAGGTAAACAAATGGAGAGGGGATTAATGTAAATTGTCCGGTGGTAATTTCATGAATTGTTCAGCAGTCTTATGACTTGGGGCTAGAAGCTGTTGAGCCTTTTGGTCCTAGACTTGGCGCTCCAGTACATCTTGCCGTAGCAAAGAAAAACAGTCTATAACTTGGATGACTGGAGTTTCTGACAATTTTATGGGCTTTCCTCTGACACCACCTATTATATAGGTCCTGGATGGCAGGAAGCTTGGCCCCAGTGATGTACTGGGCCGTTCGCACTACCTTCTGTAGCGCCTTACGGTCAGATGCCAAGCAGTTGCCATACCAGGCGGCTATGCAACTGGTCAGGATGCTCTCGATGGTGCAGCTGTAAAACCTTTTGAGGATCTGGGGACCCATGCCAAATCTTTTCAGTCTCCTGAGGGGGAAAAGGTTTTGTCGTGCGCTCTTCACGACTGTCTTGGTATGTTTGGACCATGATAGTTCGTTGGTGATGAGGACACCAAGGAACTTGAAACTCTCGACCCGCTCCACTACAGACCCGTCGATGTTAATGGGGGCCTGTTCGGCCCGCCTTTTCCTGTAGTCCACGATCAGCTCCTTTGTCTTGCTCACATTGAGGGAGAGGGTGTTGTTCTTGCACCACACTGCCAGTTCACAGACCACCTTCATATAGGACATCTCATCGTTGTCGGTGATCAGGCCTACCACTGTTGTGTCGTCAGCTAAATTAATGATGGTATTGGAATTGTATTTGGCCACGCAGTCGTGGGTGAACAGAGAATACAGGAGGGGACTAAGTACACACCCCTGAGGTGCCCCAGTGTTAAGGATCAGAGTGGCAGACGTGTTGTTGCCTACTCTTACCACCTGGGGGCGGCCCGTCAGGAAGTCCAGGATCCAGTTGCAGAGGGAGGTGTTTAGTCCCAGAGTCCTTAGCTTAGTGATGAGCTTCGTGGGCACTATGGTGTTGAACGCTGAGCCTGGGGAGTGTCAATGGTGTCAATGAACAGCATTCTCACATAGGTGTTCCTTTTGTCCAGGTGAGAAAGGGCACTGTGTGGAGTGCGATTGAGATTGCGTCATCTGTGGATCTGTTGGGGCGGTACGCGAATTGGAGTGGGTCTAGGGTGTCCGGGAGGACATGATGTGAACCACTTGATGTGAACCATGACCACTCTTTCAAAGCACTTCATGGCTACCAACGTGAGTGGTAATCCTTTAGGCAGGTTACCTTCGCTTCCTTGGGCACAGGGACTATGGTGGTCTGCTTGAATCTATGCACTTAAATAGTAAATGAAGGAAACTTTCCCGTGGTTAACTTTAATGACAGCCAGGTAGGCTATACTTCTGTTTTAAAGCAAAGCAATGTGTTTAATATTAGGAAAGCCTAGCTTATAGAAAGCTGATGGGATCCTCCTCTTTTTAATAGAAGCCATCAAAACACTGTTTTCTCCCGCAATTGCATATCCTATAGAAATGTTGCGCAACATGAGCTCATGAAGTGTTTGATTTGATTTTTGATTACATTTGCATTGATGTCAGAGTGATTAGAAGGACAATAGAGTGCTGAGTACCAGGCAGTTAGCAAGTTTGGTAGGCTACTAATGATCATCAGCAGCATCAGAGCTTGGAGAAGCCTAGTTACCATGACAAACGGTCACGTGGAATTTGACTGCGGTCATGACTCTTGACTGCCGGTGTGGCGGTAATTCACCCTAACAGCCCTAGTCTAATCATAGAATGACATATAGATGCATATATTACATATAGAATCGCTATTAATGTCCTATGATCGCCGTGTCATAACTTTTATCATGTATTAACTTTTAATGTGGCATAAAAACAACCAGTCATGAGGTTTTCACTTGATTGTGAAACAATCACTTCAAAAAGGCACTCCTGTTAGCTACCCACGCAGGTTTGTCCACTCATAAAATAATTCCAGCATCCACAGTGCACCCGCAATTTTCTGAATGGAAAGTCAAATCTGTTACAAAAAAACTAAAAGTATAATGACATTCGGAGATTGTCATTAGGCCCACTACGCGCGCATCTCGGTCACTTATCTCTGCCTTCGCAACATTTTTGTGTTCTCTTCGTTTCACAGCGCAATTTAGAGGGTATACGGACCGATTAAGACAACGCGCTCATTTTCATGCAGCTGACATGCGGTAATGTTAAATAATGGTGTAATTGCATATAGTTTTCTTGGCATTTCCTTTTAATTATTGCGATGGGCCACGTTTTACCGGGACGGCATACCACCACTATTTATTTTGTCGGGACGTGTTACCGAAATGTACCGGCTTACTTTCACCCGTTTGATACCCCTCTTCTCGACATTGGTCTCTCATTCTGTTTGTCTGTTAAATTCAACTACTCTTCCTATTTCTTATCCGCTATATCACCCTCTCATTTGCATGCTTTTTCATCATCCATCTCCCTTCTATCACCATCACCATCTCCCTCCTCTACTGTCCTCAACCCTCTCTTCCTCTCCCACCCTCCCTTTTTCTCACCGATGCGGTTGATGACAGGGCTGAGGTGACAGTGTTCCAGGACCTCCAGTAGCCGGGGGTCAGGGTGACTTCCACATGGGTCCAGGTTCTCCCTCACTGTCCCGCTGAACAGGAACGGGTCCTGGGGGATGATGGCCAGTTTGGACCTGCAGGGGGAGCCACAGATGCAGTGTGAAAGATTGATCTGTCAACTACTCTAGATTCATGAATGAATGAAGGAACACCGATTTTTTTGTAGTTCAAAATATGCAGACGTGCTTCGATGAACGTCGTCACCTATAAAGGGCTTTTATTACAGATGCACAGATCACCATCATCATCCAAGTACACAATAATGTTGAGTCTAGCAGTTGGAAAAGTACAAAAAACATTCAAATCCATTATCATCATATCACCACCCTAGTGATCAACATCATCTCTTAATCCTCTCACCTGAGCTGGGCCAGTCCCACCTGTCTGGTGTCCACGCCGTCCAGTAAGATCTGACCCTGGTTCAGCTCCACCATGCGGAAGAGGGCCAGGAACAGGGTCGACTTGCCTGAGCCCGTCCGGCCCACCACCCCCACCTTCTCCCCAGGCCGGACCACCAGGCTCACCCCGTCCAGGGCATTGGGCAGCCCCTCTCTGTAGGACAGCACAGCCCCACGGAACTCCACCCAACCCTGCTCCGGCCACGAGGTAGGCACCTATGGTAAAGACGGAAGTAGATGGGTCCTCAGTCATTTAACAAATGTACTTGTTTTCTATTCCCTTGAATGGCCACATCAGTAAGAAGTAACGGACCAGGCTAAAAGACCCAAAGAACTTGAACAAATAGATTTAGTAATTTTAGAAATAACATCTATCCAACACCTCATAAAGATAACCAGTGAAAATCTTCCACATAACATTCTAAAAGTCTAAAGAGTGGCGTACATTTCTGACATTGAAAAAAAGGAATTATGAAACCTCCTTAATGAGGTGCAGCTGAGGGGTATGCTATAAGACACGCCCTCACAGGACTCCTCACCTGTGGGTTGCTGTGTTGTGGCTCAGTGGGCAGGGCGGTGGAGTACTCCTCGGTACGCTCCACACTCACCAGCTGCATCTCTGTCTGGGTGAAGCTGAAGATGAGGCCTGACAGCAGGCCTGTGATGGACAGAGCATAGGACAGGGACAGACCCACCAGACCTGGCAGGGAGAACACCCATAGGACAAACATTCATTATTAAGGCCTAGACACAGCAAACAGGGCATGTCTAGAGTATACTCAATGCAAAACAATTTTGCCCTCAGAACAGCCTCAATTCGTCAGGGCATGGACTCTACAAGGTGTCAAAAGCAGTCCACAGGGATGCTGGCCCATGTTGACGCCAATGCTTTCCACAGTTGTGTCAAGTTGACTAGATGCCTTTTGGGTGGTGGACCATTCTTGATACACACAGGAAACTGATGCGCGTGGAAAAACCCAGCAGTGTTGCAGTTCTTGACACAAACGGTGCGCCTGGCACCTACTACAAAACCCTTTAACCACTTAAATATTTTGTCTTACCCATTACAATCCATATTTTGTCGCACACATACACAATCCATGTCTCAATTCTCTCAAGGCTTAATGTCATGGAAAGAGAAGGTGTTCTTAATGTTTTGTACACTCAGTGTACATGTACTGATACTATTTCTAGATTCTCCTCTACAGTAGCCTCAACAACTAGTAGACATCAACAGTGTAATCTGAGTCAAGGCCTGTGTTATGCTAGGCCTGTGCTGACTATGGGACACATGCTAACATGCTAGCTGGCTGCTCACCTGGGTCGATGGATTTGAACTGGTGCTGGACGACGGCGATCACGCCGATGCCCGTCACCACGACGACGCCGATCATCTGCAGGCGGATGTCCAGCCACTGCATGGCGGCGTTGCTCAGGAACAGACAGCGCTGGTTCTGCTCCAGGCGCCGCTCGTTCTCCTCCTCGAATCTGGAGCCACAACAGACAGAGAACATGAACCTCCTTCCACTCAAAGGTTACCTAATTCATGCATTAATAACAATATTTCAGCTGTAACCGCAGGCAGACAACTGTGTATTTATACTGAAATCCTATTCACTTATTTTTACATTTTCAAATATTACAGTAATAGCCAGCACAAGAAACATGTTTTGGCTTGGACCTTGGACTGGTCCTAGAGTGGTACAGGTTAAGCAGGCTTTTGTGCCAGCTCAGCACTAACCGCTAACACCCCTGATTCAACTAGCCAAATCAAAGTTGGTAACCACAGATCTAGGTTGGCCCAAAATATCAATTCCTCATTCTAACTTTACCGTCCTCACCTGGAGGCACTGGAACTTGCTCGGATGGTACCCAGGCCACTCAGCGTCTCAGAGAAATGCGAATACACCGGCGAGAGGGTGAGGCTGCAGAGACGCTTTAGGTCTCTGGATGTGTGTCGGTAGAAGCGCTGTGTGCAGTGGTAAAGCAGGCCCAGGGGCAGCAGGGGCACTAGGACCCAGGGCAAGCCGTAGCTCATCACTACCAGCATGCCCAGCAGGCCGAAGATGTTAGCCAGCAGGATGTTGAGGAAGAAAGGGAGAGTATCGTCCACGCTGTACAGGTCGGAGGAGAAGCGGTTAAGGATGCGGCCCAGCGGTGTAGTGTCAAAGAAGGTAACTGTAGCCTGGATTGATATAGAGAGAGGCGGGTCAGGGTTAGTTAGGTGTGTTTGTACTCTATCATGGCAATGTAAATAGTAAACATTACAAACACATGGATTAGGTGGTCTAGCAGTCTAAACCGCTGCCTCCCGATCACATATAGAGCTGCAGCATGGGACCAATGCCTTTTCAGCCTAAAACTAGCTTTCCCACTCTCTCTCCTCTATCCAATAAAGCATTTTTGTTTATGTACAATTTTTTTTATAATAATATAATATATGCCATATATATATATATAAAAAATATATTTTTTTTTTACAAACAGAATAACACTAGAAATGTGTGGACACACAACAAGTACACTGTAAATTATTTGAAAGCATCAACTCTCACACAGTGGAGGCTGCTGAAGGGAGGACGGCTCATAATAATGGCTGGAATGGAGTCAATGGAGTGGTATCAACCACATGGAAACCACATCTTTGATGTGTTTGATACCATTCCATCGACTCCATTCCAGCCATTACTATGAGCCATCTTCCCCTCAACAGTCCCCTTCCCCTCCACTGCTCTCACAGCATGAGTTGAACAATGAGAATTTTTCTGAAAAAATCATATTTATGCTCCAAATTTTAAATACTGCCTTTGCATGATTGAAACCATGACCATGACTAAGCCAGTTTCCCGAGGGGTCAACTGAACAGAAAATGCCCACCTTGAGGACTGTGTCCAGCAGTCTGTTGTGGATGACCGATGCTGCACGGATGCCTCCATAGGCGAAGAGGAAGGCTCGGATGGCGGTGAAGATCGTGTTAGCCCCCGCAATGGAACCGTAAACCGTCAGATAGAACTTCACCTCTGAGCTCATGTTGGCGAAAGGTGTCATTTCCATAATATTGACCGGGTACCTGGAGATAAGGGGAGAAAACACCCTTTTAATATGTAATTGCTTAATACATCTTGTCATGCGTGTGTGCTGCATCATGGATGTCTGTGGGATTTGACACCTCTATAAAACTTTATTTTATTTTATTATTATTATTATTTTTTTTTTATCCCATTTTCTCCCCAATTTTCGTGGTATCCAATCGCTAGTAATTACTACCTTGTCTCATCGCTACAACTCCCGTACGGGCTCGGGAGAGACGAAGGTCGAAAGCCATGCGTCCTCCGAAGCACAACCCAACCAGCCGTACTGCTTCTTAACACAGCGCGCCTCCAACCCGGAAGCCAGCCGCACCAATGTGTCGGAGGAAACACCGTGTACCTGGCCCCCTTGGTTGGCGCGCACTGCGCCCGGCCCGCCACAGGAGTCGCTGGAGCGCGATGAGACAAGGATATCCCTACCGGCCAAACCCTCCCTACCCCGGACGACGCTATGCCAATTGTGCGTCGCCCCACGGACCTCCCGGTCGCGGCCGGCTGCGACAGAGCCTGGGCGCGAACCCAGAGACTCTGGTGGCGCAGTTAGCACTGCGATGCAGTGCCCTAGACCACTGCGCCACCCGGGAGGCCACCTCTATGAAACTTAATCCTTTTACTGCACAATCTAAAATATTTAGAGACTCTGTATATAAATGTATCTAAGTATGACTTAAAGCAGTGTGGAGTCGTAAGTGGATTGATTATATAAGAGGAATCACACTGCCCATTCTGAGTAAATGGAATCTTATCCAGTGTATCAGTCCCAACGTTGTAAGAACCTCTATCTAACTTACATTAGTCCTCCAGGAGAGAATAGCAGCAGATGTGGTGAGCTGTAGGCAGGCATTAGAACACTCTGGGCGGAACCATTGTTCTTCAGGTTAGAGATCCAGTGGGACAGCCACCAGTCAGACACATTCTTAGAGGCTGAGGGACAGAGACAGCAAAATGTGCAAAACATATACAAGCCTGCAAAGGCAACAGAAGTGTGATGTGATTAAGGCACCAGGTGGTCACTGTACCTTGCATGAGGAGTAGGGACAGTAGGATGGAGACAGCCAAAGCCCCTCCTACCGCTCTCCAGTAGGTGTGGTAAACCTTCCAGTCCAGCCCGCCCACAGCCTTCTGCTCATCCCCTGACAGTGAAGACTCCACCTCTGCAAACAGCTCATTGGATAGACCCTGCTCCTCTTCTCGCTCAATAACATCTGATTCAAGTCAGAATGCACATAAAAACACCTGGCAATTTTTCCATACAGTAGTCCACCACTCAATTCAAGATGTAGAAAGTAATTAAATGGAGCTTCGTTCCTCTGCATCAGTGATATTAGCACTGTGTCGCAAGCAATATATTCCCAAAACACAATGCTAAGAGACATTAATGACTACTGTTACCTTTCTCCTTTGCATTACTGTCATTCTTCCGGTTCTTGGGCACTGCTTCTACCAAAGGAAGGACCTCTTCAGGTGTACCTATTTAAAACAAATGAGAAGGACATAGAGTTTATTCAGACATATAAATGTGTTAACACAGAAAAGTAATTCATTATTCCATTATCAATTGAAGAACATAAGGCCCGAGTTCACTACCAGTTTTAATAATTGTTCCATTGTCCATGAGAATCACCAGATCAGCTTTGTCCACAAACTCTATGCGGTGGGTGCAAAGGATTCTGGTCTTGCTCCTGAGGATTCCCATGATGCATCTCTCCATGAGGTGATGGGCCACGTCAGTGTCTACTGCTGCCAGTGGATCGTCCAGGAGGAAAATGTCTTTCTCCTTGTGTGTTTAAAAGAGAGAGGGGGAGTATGCAGATGTGTGCAAGAGAGATAAAGACAAAAAGAGAATAATTTAATGTTTTCTGCTATCCAAACTCCCAACCTGGTAAAAGTTTGCTTGTTAAATAAAGTTGGAGATTCACTGTTCTAGATGGCTGTTGTGTTACCATGGAATCTGGTGAGGACTCTTACCATGTAAACAGCTCTGGCCAAGGCCAGGCGAGCTTTCTGTCCTCCACTCAGATTAACTCCATTCTCTCCCACCTCGGTCCTGTCCCCATTAGGCAGAATCTGGACAAACAAGACAATTCAGTCAAATACTTTCATATGCACCGAGTTTGGAATTTGTGTTTATAACATTCATTGGATATATCACAAATATATTAGGGGTTGTCAAGTAAAGCTTGCACTGGGCCCAAATAAAATGGAACGAGGGAGAAAGCAAGCATTGAGGTTGTCTGTGAGGATAAGAGAGATTGAAGCAGAGACAGAAACAAAGAGTGAAAAAGAGATGCTGAGTCTCACATTGATGTCGTCCGTGAGAGCACAGGCCTCCACCACGGCCTGGTAGAAGGAACTGTTGTAGTCTCTGCCAAACAGGATGTTGTCCCGAACTGTTGCATGCTGGATCCACGGCTCCTGAGTGGCTAGACCAAACCCATCCTCCCTGCCCTGGACGTATACAACACCTCCATGCCTACAGAGGGAAGTAATAACTCAATGATAGATCCAAAAAGGTCATTGAAATAAACAAACAAAACAAATTTACTTGAGCTTTGAGAACTTAGTAAATGAGGTGATGAGCACTACCTGTTGAGTTCTCCAGTGATGGCTGCCAGTAACGAGCTCTTCCCACAGCCCACCTTGCCCACCACAACAACTAGGGATCCCTGAAGGACGAGAAAAAAAGCATTACATCATTGCAGTGATTAGATGGTAGACCCCATGATTTACACGCTGTATAGGTTACATAGTTTGTGATGCAGGGTACACACCTTAGTGATGGTGAGGTTGAGGCTATGGAGCAGCAGACTTCCTTTGGTGGATTCAGTCTCAGAGCCTGTATGTCCCTCTGTGGGGTGGTCTGGCCCCCCAGGCCCCTGCCATGAGAATGTGCCCTGACTCATCACAATGGTGTCCTGGGGGTCCTCAGGGGCCACTGTAAGTAGGAGCCACAAAGTCAATGAAAAACATTCATACACATAATTGCATATCTCACTTTCATAGACAGAGTTATTGAACATGTATTAATTAATAATGTATGTACAAGCAAAATGTACTTTATTTATGCTGCGCACGTACACACACACCTACCATGACTGAAGTATGCATCGAGGTCCTGGTTGGGCAGCTTGAGGAAGCGTTGGATGCGGTCCAGGGACACCTTGGCCTCCAGAGTGCCGTTGAGGACCCAGGGGAAGCTGTTGAGGGGGAGAATCAGCATGCCCACTAGAGCCAGAGTGGTGAACACCTGCAATGGAGGAGGGAAAGTGTCCTTATTCGAATTAGTCTCATGTACCCACATCCTCATTGTGTTCCTGGGTATCACCTAGTAGGTCTTTCAACAGTTAATACGTCTCTTCCAATGTCCATTCTGGCATAGCCACCACTTGGAATGTTCTATCCGAAACATTACTTCATACAAGGTGGTATGCTAGTGAGGACATTGGAACAGATTGATTGCAAAATAGTTTGCTGACATTTAAAAGCGAAGCGCTCTAGTTTCACAAAATGAAACATGCCTACCTTGGCTGCAGTGAGCTCATGGCCGAGCAGCACGTATGTGACGAAGGTGATGATAGATATGACTACGGGTAGAGCTCCCCAGGTGTACACACACAGAGCATCCAGGTACTTAATGGCCTTGAGGTGGGACAGCTCTTGCCTCCGACAATCTGCTATCTTCTGGGCAAAGTAGGCCTCCCAGTTGTAGAACTTGATGACTCGTATTCCAAAGAGGACCTCTGCCATTAGCTGGAAGGCAAGGACAGGGCAGACAAAAGACATTGAATGAGTTCACATCTCACATCTGATATCGAAGAATTTTAATATAAAAGCTGTAGGACTAGGTCTACAAGAACCCGTACAGTATGTATGAAGTTGTATAATGTAATTACTACTTTATTACTACTTAATAGTACTACTCTAAACAATAAACATAATAGTGTCCATATTGATGTTTGCTATGGTTGGTGTGTTAAGATGAAAGTCAAAGATAGTCAAAGCCATAGAGAATTTCTCACCTTGACACGACTATCCTTATGTGTGAGCATGTGCTTGTTATTCTCCATGATCTTCGAGGCCAGCACCTTATTGAGTGGCACCAGCAGCAGAGCCACACCCAGTCCTCCTAGGAAGGCCACGCCCACCTGCAGGTAGAGCAGGTAGAGGGCAATAGAGAACTGGAAGGGCAGACTCCACATCTCGTGGAAACTGTTGAAGAAGTTGACCACGCGGTCCGTGTCCGTGCTCATGAAGTTGACCACCTCACCCAGGGTGAACCGCGCCGCCAGGCCTCCGCCGTTGACCCGCAATGCTTTGCCGTAGATGGAGGAGACGAGGGCGGCGCGCGCCGAGAGTGAGACCTTCGAGACCTCAAAGACGAAGAGGTTCCGGATGAGGGCGGAGAATAAGGTGCTGAAGAAGAGGCCCGTGGCACACCAGGCCCCCCAGCTGATGGGGGCCCCCTCCTCCTCCATGTAAGTCACCAGGCTGCTGAGGATCAGGGGCCCCGCAAAGCCCAGCATGTTGCCCGCTAGCTTTAGCACACCAAGCAGGTAGTAGCGCAGTCCGAAGGCTTTGTGCAACACTTTTAACAGTCCTACCTCCTCCACTGCTATGCCAGATAGTTCCTCCTGGAGGGGTGAAGTCCATGATCCATTCTGTAGGCTCCTGTTTGCAGGCCTGGGTGTAGTGTTCCCTCTCTGTGTTGCTGCCCCCTGTTGGCAGTTCTCCCAGCAGCGGAGGAAGTGTCGGCGCACTGCACTGGTGCGCAGTCTTCGGGGAAGGAGATAGACGTCGCATGGCCTCTCCAGCTCCCCACGCCGCCCGCGCCTCAGCAGAGGGTTCAACCACAGGTACAGCAGGCGGGAGATGCAGCCACTGCCATCCTCTGCCACCATCTCTCCCGTGTCCTGGTAGGTACTCTCTGGGATGAGGAGAGAGCTGTCTGCATCATTGACGGACATGGAGGTGTAACTCCCTTCACTGACGCAGGGAGCAGCGAAGGCCAGGAGGTAGACCAGGAGAGGGATTCCCCGGGCGGCTGCGAGCACCAGCCGTGCCACTCTAAGGGGCTCCGCCAGGTCCAGGTAGGTGGAATCCTGGGCGTAAGCCAGCAGGGTGACCACCAGGTTAGGGATTGGCAACAGCACCAGCAGTAGTAACATAGAGGGACCCCTGGTTCTTCTATGGATGGACCTCTGGAGGACAAGCAGGGCCCCAAAGTGGACCAGCCAGGCTAGAACGGCACATCCATCAGCCAGTACGTCCAGGTACATGTCCCCCCGGTAGAGGAGGGCCACCAGGACTAAGTCCCCCACAAAGAGCAGGGCCACCAGCAGGGCCGAGGTCACCCTGAGGCCCCAGCCAAACGGGGGAGAGGACCGGAGGAGACTGCATCTGTGAAATGCAAAAGGATAAAATGTTAGATGAGCTGTCTGAAACATGGCCTGGCTAGATATAATAACTGATAAAGATGCCGATCTACAGAATGGGATCCAGTACAGACATGAACTTACTGTTCTGGAGGTATGCATCTTTATTGTACCTAGGTGCAATATGGGGGCCTGTATTGCATGCTACTGTATGTGCTGTAGGACTAAAAGTGGCCAGAATGTTCTAGCCTATGCCTTGTGATTTTGTGAGCGGCCTGACTGTGTGACCTAACGTTACCTCTGAGCACTCAGGTAGACGGCACTGAAGACGGCCACCACAGCGTGAGCCAGGGCTCCCAGAACCAGCTGGTTAAAACAGGGGCTGATGGCTCCATCCCGCCACACTGGGAACGGGTCAAGGGTGTCCGTGTGGCACAGGCCAGAGATGAACTCACTGGGGCCAAAATCAGCCACCACACCTGTCCCCATTCTCCAAGCATCTGGGGAAAAGATATATACACAATTTACACTACTGTTCAACAGTTAGTCTAAAGAAGGCCAGTTTTATTGCTTTAAATCAGGACAACAGTTTTCAGCTGTGCTAACATAACCCTTTTGCAATTTTCTAATGATCAATTAGCCTTTTAAAATTATCAACTTGGATTTGCTAACACAACGTGCCATTGGAACACAGGAGTGATGGTTGCTGATAATGGGCCTCTGAACGCCGATGTAGATAGTCCATTAAAAATCTTCCGTTTCCAGCTACAATAGTCATTTACAACATTAACAATGTCTACACTGTATTTCCCATCAATTTGATGTTATTTTAAATGGACCAAAAATTTGCTTTTCTTTCAAAAACAAGGACATTTCTAAGTGACCCCAAGCTTTTGAACGGTAGTGTATGTAATTCGTTTTTTAACGTGTCTGATTTAAATCTGCAGTTGACTACAACTAGGCCTACCTGTGTTTAGCTCGTCAAACAGGTTGGGCTTTTAAGAAGGGTGAGTTTAAATAGGCTACAGCACAGTTCTGTACTAGCTAGCTACACTACATATATAGCTAAATGATTTGTTTTAAGAAATATGTGTCTCTCAATAAGCAGTCTGCCAACTCATTTGAAGGCATCTATGATTCAGTTGCACATGGTTTAACTAGCTAACTGTCATATTCTACTGGTCAGCCACACTTGCTTGGGGGGAACATTTGTAAACATTGGGATGAGGGTGGCAATCACATCTCTCAACAGCAGCGTGTGTTATTATTCGTCAAGTTAATTAAACATAGCCTTTTGCATGATATAAAGCGTATATATGGCAAGACTCTCTCTGCAACTTGGGATAACACAATTGTCAATATAAAGTTAAATACCTGTTTACAGCTTTGGATTTATGGGGATGTAGCATCCGGTGGCGGAGCATCAGCAGTGTGACGACTTCCGGTGACGAGACACAAATATGTTTTTCTCCAAAGCATAGGGCGCGTTCGCAATTGTACACAAAATGAATAAAGATTAGAATGAAGTTACAATAATTTTCTAGATTAGAAATCCAAATTAAAACCATATTTTCGCCCAAAAAATTAACTAATGTAATCAAAAGCAACATACAAACTTAGATTTTCAAGCTACACCATAAATACAATAATAAAACAATGTATGGTTATTAGTTACATTGATCATAAAAGACACAGGAGGCTTCTCTATATGGAATGTTTTTTATTCCGTATCAGAAATATCAGTAAGAAAAGTCCTATAAAAGACGTGTGTATGTCTTTAAAATATAAAAGACGTGTAGTCACAAAGTTGAATAGTTTACAAATAATAAAATGTTTTCTTTTTAAATGTAAGTAAACTGCAGGTGAACAGAATATTATTTGGTGACAGACATAGTCACAGGCTATCAATACTATGAAGGCCTACATTGAAAATAAGACATATTATTGGACAAGCTCTACATTGTGTTTGGTTTGAGGTAGGCTATGTTATATTATCTGTGTGTGTGTCAATAAGTTTGATTAGATGGCAACTCTAACATACACAATTCCAAACCTGCGCATCTCCTTGTTCCAGTATTGCGCCCCAGGTTTCTTCTTGCGGCCAAACAAACCGCAGAACCAGCCACAACACTTATTTTTCTTGGGAGCCCGCTCCTGCCAGAAGAGGGGTTTGAGTTCCTGTGAATAAACAGAGCTTGTGAGCAGTGGTGTGTATTCATGAATGCCAAGGGAAGCCAGTCTTTCCCAAAACATTTACCAAGAAAAAAAACATAAAATAATGAATCTTTCATCTCTCTGTTTCATAATTTTCCTTCAATTCGCAAGAGGCTGAATATGCAGTATCTCCACTGAGAAAGCATCCACACGACCAAAACAGCGCCACTCTGTCTCTGTACAGTATGTGTAGGCCATCTATCTGATGCTGTCTGGTCCAAAAGAGTATGACATTGTTGCCGGCTATAGCTTTGAACGCAAGGGAAGCCAGCGAGCATTTGGCCTCCCTTGATAAAATTGTATATAAAATAATAGCCAATCAATAATAGCCAATTAAACTGAGTGAGTTCAACTGTAAATGGTCCTGGTGCACCAAAAAAAGTGTCAATGGATGCCAGTTTGGATTTGCCTTCACTCTTATCAAATTGTATTGAGAGCATACTGTCATTGAAAGGAACAACTTGAATTGTTGCATTTTGGTGATTTCATGCAAATTGCTATTTCCTAAATTTGTCATGGATGGAGATAGGTATTTGGACTTGTGGTTTTACTTAATTCTCTGTATTGGCCAATGATTATAAAAGCGATTCTGATCCAACCATTAAGTCATACATTGTGCCTTTGGCCTGAGAGAATGGATATGTATAGGTAGATGTAGAAGACTAATGTTAACTAGCTAACGTTGCCCATGAAAGGACGTAAGGCTAGCGAGCAAGCATTTTAGCCAGGTATCATAGGACAACCAAAAATAAAAGCATGTACTGTTTGACAGAGTGATAGACCGTTTTGTCAACATGAGATTGAAGGATGGCATTGGCTGAAGCTGCAGCTCAGTACGGGACAGACAACATTCAAATTGACTGATATTATCAATGAGACAATACAGAATACAGTGTAGCTTACCTTCTCAACTGAGGTAAGGAGTTTTTCCAGCACTTGCTTTCTCGATATGTAGCTCCAGCTTGGTTTTGCCTGGGGTAAATGGTAAGGTGCCAACATAAGAACTGTTAGAACGGAAGTGCAAGTTGTTATTGCCCAACATGTTAATAGCTGTGTACTCAGGGGGAGGGGATGTAACTTAATTTTGTATGTATGTATTCATATTTGCTTACATATTATGACTAAATAAAAAACATTTGATCACATAAAAAAAGTAGCTGTGTCCTCAACATTGGATACTGTTGTGAAATTGTGAATGAAAAAACGTTGTGGAATACTAGTCATTTACAAGAGACTAGACCTGATTCTGAATGTACCACACCGACAGTAACAGTGTTCTACCTGTATCATTCGGTGTACTGGTCTCTCTCTTGACCGGGATGTTGATGCAGTATGGCCGGTCATCACCCTTCTTGGTGTCCTTGGCGAAGGTCAAGGTAGACCTCTGGTGAGCCAGGACCTCACTGACCGCAATGTTGCAAACCAGCAGAGATCGTCTGTCTGGATACAGCTGGGATTTACATCTTGCACATTGACAGAAGGTCTTGAACTATTCCTTCCTAATGTAGAGTTTGATGTCTTCTAAGAATTTGGCCATGTTGTCTGGCTCATTGTTGAGTTACTTCAGTGCCTAAGACTATACTCTTTGGTTTTGGTATTTCAATGCCTCATTCTGAACGTGGATATGTATGTGCTGGACCATATCATTGCAAAGTGGGATGTCATTACATTCGTATTAGTGCTTGAATGTCCATGAATCCTGGAACACACTTTCCTGACAATAATAACAGGAACAATATCAAGGTTTGTCACATTTGGTTTGTCCCTCTCTGCATCCTTCTGAGCCTGATCTTGCGGAGTCTTTCCACAATCCTTTGACGTTGGTCTCTGATGTTACAACTTCTTCATAGTCGTCCCCAACAAAGTATTTGGGATGGATCCAGACCACATCTCTGACGGAGGAGCGAGGCAGAGTTACACGGTGGATGTATTCCAACTTGTCGCTGTCAGTCAAAGGAGGGAATGCCTTCTGAGGAGGGAAAGCTTTCTGGAACAGTGCCAGTTCCCCAACCTGAGAGCTGCACTAATGGAAACTGTTCTTCTTTAGGTCTTCAGGTAGGGCGACTGCAAAGAACTTTCTCTCCAAAGCCTCTTCGCAGCTCTTAGCTATTGGACGCCGTGGGCAGCAGACTTGAAGCGGATAGGTGTCACTTGTACACCATCAAGATTCCCTCACAGATATAACTGGGAATGGTGGAGATGACCGCTGGGTCCTTCATGGCCGGCAAGTTTTTAAAAAATCTTACTCGTGGTGCCAAACGTACAGTGCCTTGCAAAAGTATTCATCCCCTTGGCATTTTTCCTATTTTGTTGTTTTACAACCTGTAATTTAAATAGATTTTTATTTGGATTTCATGTAATGGACATACACAAAATAGTCCAAATTGGTGAAGTGAAATGAAAAAAATTACTTGTTTCAAAAAATTAAAAACAAAAGTGGTGTGTGCATATGTATTCAGCCCCTTTGCTTTGAAGCCCCTAAATAAGATCTGGTGCAACCAATTACCTTAAGAAGTCACATAATTAGGGAAATAAAGTCCACCTGTGTGCAATCTAAGTGTCACATGATCTCAGTATATATACACCTGTTCTGAAAGGTCCCAGAGTCTGCAACACCACCAAGCAAGGTGCACCACCAAGCAAGCGGCACTATGAAGACCAAGGAGCTCTCCAAACAGGTCAGGGACAGAGTTGTGGAGAAGTACAGATCAGAGTTGGGTTATAAAAAATATCAGAAACTTTGAACATCCCACAGAGCACTGTTAAAACCATTATAAAAAATGGAAAGACTATGGCACAACAACAAACCTGCCAAGAGAGACCCGCCCACCAAAACTCACGGACCAGGCAAGGAGGGGCATTAATCAGACAGGCAACAAAGAGACCAAAGATAACCCTGAAGGAGCTGCAAAGCTCCACAGCTGAGATTGGAGTATCTGTCCATTGGGCCACTTTAAGCCATAAACTCCACAGAGCTGGGCTTTACAGAAGAGTGGCCAGAAAAAAATTGCTTTAAGAAAAAAATAAGCAAACATGTTTGGTGTTCGCCAAAAGGCATGTGGGAGACTCCCCAAACATATGGAAGAAGGTACTCTGGTATGATGAGACTAAAATTGAGCTTTTTAGCCATCAAGGAAAACGCTGTCTGGCGCAAACCCAACACCTCTCATCACCCCGAGAACAGCACCGAGCACTGCTCAAAATAATAAAGGGAACACTTAAACAACACAATGTAACTCCAAGTCAATCACACTTCTGTGAAATCAAACTATTCACTTAGGAAGCAACACTGATTGACAATAAATTTCACATGCTGTTGTGCAAATGGAATAGACAAAAGGTGGAAATTATAGGCAATTAGCAAGACACCCCCAAAAAAGGAGTGATTCTGCAGGTGGTGACCACAGACCACTTCTCAGTTCCTATGCTTCCTGGCTGATGTTTTGGTCACTTTTGAATGCTGGCGGTGCTCTCACTCTAGTGGTAGCATGAGACGGAGTCTACAACCCACACAAGTGGCTCAGGTAGTGCAGTTCATCCAGGATGGCACATCAATGCGAGCTGTGGCAAAAAGGTTTGCTGTGTCTGTCAGCGTAGTGTCCAGAGCATGGAGGCTCTACCAGGAGACAGGCCAGTACATCAGGAGACGTGGAGGAGGCCGTAGGAGGGCAACAACCCAGCAGCAGGACCGCTACCTCCGCCTTTGTGCAAGGAGGTGCACTGCCAGAGCCCTGCAAAATGACCTCCAGCAGGCCACAAATGTGCATGTGTCAGCATATGGTCTCACAAGGGGTCTAAGGATCTCATCTCGGTACCTATCGGCAGTCAGGCTACCTCTGGCGAGCACATGGAGGGCTGTGCGGCCCCACAAAGAAATGCCACCCCACACCATGACTGACCCATCGCCAAACCGGTCATGCTGGAGGATGTTGCAGGCAGCAGAACGTTCTCCACGGCGTCTCCAGACTCTGTCACGTCTGTCACATGTGCTCATGTGCTCAGTGTGAACCTGCTTTCATCTGTGACGAGCACAGGGCGCCAGTGGCGAATTTGCCAATCTTGGTGTTCTCTGGCAAATGCCAAACGTCCTGCACGGTGTTGGGCTGTAAGCACAACCCCCACCTGTGGACGTCGGGCCCTCATACCACCCTCATGGTCTGAGTCTGTTTCTGACCGTTTGAGCAGACACATGCACATTTGTGGCCTGCTGGAGGTCATTTTGCAGGGCGCTGGCATTGCACCTCCTTGCACAAAGGCGGAGGTAGCGGTCCTGCTGCTGGGTTGTTGCCCTCCTCCACGTCTCCTGATGTACTTGCCTGTCTCCTGGTAGCGCCTCCATGCTCTGGACACTACGCTGACAGACACAGCAAACCTTTTTGCCACAGCTCGCATTGATGTGCCATCCTGGATGAACTGCACTACCTGAGCCACTTGTGTGGGTTGTAGACTCTGTCTCATGCTACCACTAGAGTGAGAGCACCACCAGCATTCAAAAGTGACCAAAACATCAGCCAGGAAGCATAGGAAATGAGAAGTGGTCTGTGGTCACCACCTGCAGAACCAGTCCTTTATCGGAGGGTGTCTTGCTAATTGCCTATAATTTCCACCTTTAGTCTATTCCATTTCCACAACAGCATGTGAAATTTATTGTCAATCAGTGTTGCTTCCTAAGTGGACAGCTTGATTTCACAGAAGTGTGATTGACTTGGAGTTACATTGTGTTGTTTAAGTGTTCCCTTTATTTTTTTGAGTAGTGTATGTTTTTTGCCTGAGCACTACACAGCTGATTAAAATAATCAAAGCTTGATGAGGAGTTGGATATTTGAAATCAGCTGTGTAGTCATAGGGCAAAAACCAAAACTTGCACTCAGGGCGGGGCCCCAGGACTAGTTTGGGAAACCCTGATTTAGCAGACACTCTTATCCAGAGCAACTTACAGGAGCAATTAGGGTTAAGTGCCTTGCTCAAGGGCACATCAGATTTTTTTCACCTGTCAGCTCAGGTATTCAAACCAGCAACCTTTCAGTTACTGGCCCAATTATCTAGACTACCTGCTGCCCCATGTAAGACAAATGACAGCCAGGTAAATACTTATACACAAACACACCTTTTTCAAAATTCACCCTATGGTTCTCAGTGAGGGAAGTCTCTCGTGAAGGCTGATGGGACCTGGATGAAGAAGGACAACACAGAATACAGTTTGAATGCTTTATTGAGGGGGTGGGTGACTGTAAAAAAGGAGCAAGCACCTGTAGTAAGCGCCTTAATACAAGTTATAAAAGATGGGCAATAGCTGAGGACTCCTGTTAAACAAAGGAAGTCTGAAATGTCACCCTATTCCCTATATAGTGCACTACTTCTGACCAGACCATGGAGCTATGGTTGAAAGTAGTGCACAATATAGGAATTAGGGTGCCATTTCAGACATACACAGGGTCTGTATCTATTACTGTGGTAGATCAGGTTTAGAGAGGGAAAAGCACCTGGTTCACTGAGACCAACATTAGGACCTTTTCAGTTAAGGTAAAATAACTCATCCACTGATCATTACTTAAAAATCAAATAAAAAAAAATCACACATTTTCAACCTGGGCTCAAGTCAGTGCACATAAACATTGGCATTATGTAACATAAGTTAGACAAAAATAAAAGGAATTCTACAAATGCCATTCCCTGGAAATTAGACAGAAATCTCTTTAAATACTGGGTGCAACTGTCTAAGGCAACTTTAAATTCGATAGAAAAGGGATCATCTAGAAGTAATGGTGTACAAAGCAGGAATGAAGCTATACAATGTCACATTACGCATTTTCCTTTCACACTGTACAGAGTCCACTTCCTTCAGCTCTGGCCAGGCCGGCCAAAATACAAGGCAGTGTAACTTTCTATCCTACATTTTACTGTGTCTCCCAGACACATTGTATATACACATTCAGGACATACAATACAAACATAAATATGAGCAGGACTTTCTTTCCGTCCCCAAGGCCCAGTTGAGGCATCCAGACATACTGGACATGATTTTCATATGGGCTATTCAATGAAATGTTGATCTCATTTTAAAATGCATGAGGATCATTTTGTTTGTTGGGGGACATGTATAAATCTTTCCGAGTAGTTAATTAAATATTTGAAAGAAAAATATAAAAAATGTACGCTGTTATGCAGTTAGCTACATAAACAGTCAATATGTATTCATTGAACAGAACATATTGAGTAAAGGTTTAGTGCTGGTGTTCTTCCTTGACTGTTAAAGGAATTGAAACACCAGAAACCTTAGATAAATAATAGTAGATAGCTTGTCAATTTTTATGTCATACGAATCGGAAATGTTTTATCAAACATATTTGCCTCAAACGGATCTTAATGTAGATCATAATAGACAAGTTATGACTTCTAATGTAATCTAATAACTTGTGACAGGCCTGAGAAAGCATTTTAATGTCGATTTTTTTTGTTGCATCTTATGACATGATTGTCACGCCAGACCAATATTTGGGACATATTTAGTAAATATCATAATGATATACACATAGCAATGCACTACATTTAAACTCATTAGGAGGGAGTCTGTATTCAAAATAATTTGTAACTCTTTACTCAAACAAACAAATGCCTAAAAACCTAAATTACATTTTCGATTTACAAAAAAAACTCCCGAAAAGGGTATTATGTCTGAACATCATAAATATCTATATTTGCCCATGTATGAGTGAATGTATGTTTGTACGCATATGCACAAAATCTTTTGCCAACTTGGGTTTTCCGAGTCTGGAACTGTGTAAGGTTTCAAAGTGGTCACCAAGGCCTCATAGGTATGCATGTTTTCTTTCCAACCAAATAATTTATTTGTTGGAAAATCAATAATATTACTTTGATATTGAACAACAATAGAATTACAAATACCGTTCAAACCATGTAAAAGGATATGCATGTAGTGCAATTTACTGAATAGGATTTGTTTGATTGACAAAAGTACCTTGGATACTCGTGGGGCTTGAGGATCAACTTTGAAAAAACCTTATTCTAGAGCTTTAACAAAAATAATATTTGTTATTATTAATATTGAAAATAATAAAATATGGAAAAACAAGAAGGGGCAAGAGTGGCTGGAGTCTCCTTTGGGCTCGGGTACTTTGGTAGACTAAATCTATCAGTTTTGCTCTCATTCCTCCCTCAGGCCTGGTGACTGGATTTGGATATGGCGCTCAGAGCGTGAGGTCAACAGAACACAGCAGCCACGCTTGTCTGTCTTTCTGGGAGACCGCCTTTCGCTGTTCTACGCATTCTGCCTACGTAAGTAAGCCTGCTGTCCGTAATTATATATATTTGTATCATTAATAACTTGACTGGAACAGTTGAGTCCGTGAGAGGGAGGATTGGTTTGTACACCAGGCTACAAAGCCTCTGTGGGGGAGAATGGGGCGTATGGGGCCTTTTTGGGACTACTCTCTTGGTATCCTCTCCTGCGGCCCTCTATGGGGTTTAGTTCATCAGGGCATGTCTGTGTATACAGTCGGTATACAGCACAGCTCACAAGTTCTTGGTGTTTATGTGTGTTTTGTAATGCTTCGTGAGATGGTCGCTCCTCATGAACCGTTTCTGACACTGGTTGCACTCGAAGCGCTTGTCTCCTGCAAGGAAAAGACAGAATAAATTAGTGGTTTAATTTTCGTGCATAACACAAAACTATGAAACAGCAATACCATTCTTCTCTGCTGCAAGGAAATCTCTGCTACAAATCTGAGTGCCTGCTTGAGTCCTGGAAACTGCAGCAAAACTAACATACTGTATTGTGCATCGTCTGCTTGAGTCCTGACGTGGTGAAAACAATGGTGTATGAGAATGATTTGGCATTTGGAGCATTGTCGACTGACTTGTGCTAACCTTGCGGTGTACGTACCTCCTGAGTGTGTGTCCTGGGGTGTGTTCCGTAGGGGGAAAACGTTTTAAAAAACAGGGGAGGTACTATCTGAACTTGTCCAATAACACAGAATTGTATCCATTGAAAAATGTTTGCTACGGTGTTCCTTACTGAACATTGCCCAGTGAGTGTTTTGCAGACTGACTTACATTCATCCTACAGTGTGTATCAGTGTGTCTCCTGCGGTGGACAGACCTGTGTGTGTCCTGGCGTGTCGCTGCAGCTCGTCACTGCGCGTGAAGCGTTTGCCGCAGAAGACCCAGTTGCAGACGAAGGGCCGCTCGCCGGTGTGCAGACGCACATGGGCCCGGAGGAGGGACGTTTTCCGGAACGTCTTCTCGCAGCCCGGGATGTGACAGATGTGCTTCCTCTTCCCCACCTCGCCGGGCCTGCACAACACAGAAAACACAAACGTAACTACACTATATATACACACACAAAAATATGTGGACACCCCTTTAAATTAGTGGATTTGGCTATTTCAGCCACACCGGTTGTTGACAGGTGTATAAAATCAAGCACACAGCCACGCAACCTCCATAGACAAACATTGGCAGTAGAATGGCCTTTACTGAAGAGCTCAGTGACTTTCAACGTGGCACCGTCATAGGATGCCACCTTTCCAACAAGTCAGTTCGTCAAATTTCCGCCCTGCTAGAGCTTCCCCGGTCAACTGTAAGTGCTGTATTGTGAAGTGGAAACGTCTAGGAGCATCAACGGCTCAGCCGGGAAGTGGTAGGCCACACACGCTCACAGAAAGGGACCGCCGAGTGCTGAAGTGCGTAAAAATCGGTGGCCTTCGGGTGCAACACTCACTACCGAGTTCTTCTGGAAGCAACGTCAGCACAAGAACTGTTCGTCTGAAGCTTAATGAAATGGGTTTCCATGGCCGAGCAGCCGCACACAAGCCTAAGATCACCATGCGCAATGCCAAGCATCGACAGGAGTGGTGTAAAGCTCGCCGCTATTGGACACTGGAAGTGCGTTCTCTGGAGTGATGAATAATGCTTCACCATCTGGCAGTCCAACGGACGAATCTGAGTTTGGCGGATGCCAGGAGAACGCTACCTAACCCAATGCATAGTGCCAAATGTAAAGTTTGGTGCAGGAGGAATATTGATCTGGGGCAGGTTTTCATGGTTCGGGATAGGCCCCTTAGTTCCAGTGAGGGGAAATCTTAACGCTAGAGCATACAATGACATTCTAGACGATTCTGTGCTTCCAACTTTGTGCCAACAGCTTGGGGAAGGCCCTTTCCTGTTTCAGCATGACAATGTCCCCGTACCCAAACAAGGTCCATATAGAAATGGTTGTCAAGATCGGTGTGGAAGAACTTGAGCCCTGGCCTCAACCCCATTGAACACCCTTGGGATAAATTGGAACTCCGAATGCGAGCCAGGCCTAATCGCCAAACATCAATGCCCGACCTCACTAATGCTCTTGTAGCTGAATAGAAGCAAGTCCCCGTAGCAATGTTCCAATATCTAGTGGAAAGCCTTCCCAGTAGAGTTGAGGCTGTTATAGCAGCAAAGGGGGGACCAACTCCATATTAATACCCATGATTTTGGAATGAAATGTTTGACGAGCAGGTGTCCACATACTTTTGGTCATGTAGTGTATTCACTATATTTCTGCTTGGTGCACTGGTATTAAGAGCAGGAGGATGGAAAGTAGTTGCTTGCAATCGTGGTTGTTTCCCTGCCCCAAACTCACAAAAGGGTACACGTTGCCATACAGATATCAGTTTGTATCAACCAAGACTTTCCATATTGGTAAAAATATATATGGGTTTATACTGTATATCATGTTTTTTTCCCACCAGGTGCTCAGGCCTGTCTCTAGTTTGCTAGTAAGAGCCACTTGCCTCTTCTCGGAGTCCTTACAGTTGGGGCAGGTGCAGGCCATGCGGCGTTTCTTCTCCCCAGGCTGCCCCTGCAACTCCAGAGCCAGAGTCTGCTCCATCTGCACCTGGTGGCCCTGGGAGGTCACGCTGCCCAGCTGCAGGGTCCCGCCCTGCACCGTCTGCACTGTCAGGTGCTGCTGCCCTGAAAGAACAGTAGAGAAACTTTAACATATTGCAGATGAGTAATAAACATATATTGTACATATATAAACATACTTTACACAGACATGCCCACACACACATGCAGGCCTCCATTAGCTTGCTAAAAGTCCATTGGAATGCAAACCGTTTTTAAAGGAAGACAGTATGGAAATAGAGAGGATATGGATATGCCCTTGTGGATTTGGATACGGACAAGCACTTTTTATATTTGTCACGAACACAACAGTACACACACACACACACACACCTCCTGCATTGGTGATGGTGACGGGCACTCCTTGCACCTGGACCCCGTTGATGTTTATAGTCTGCACGGCCTGGCCCGCCGAAGAGAGCTGGGCCGCGTTTAATGCTATCATCCCCCCCGCCGGAGCTATTTTTGGTAGGGTCCTCTCCTTCCTGCCCCCCGCCAGTGTTCGCTTGGTGGCCCCCACGGACGACAGGGTGGTGGTGACCATGCTGGAGGGCGTTGTTGCTGTGGAAACTGTGGTTTCCTGAAGCTGCACAGTCTGCCATTCGCCTGATGCCGTTTTGATCAGCAGCTGAGAGGAGCACAGGGGTGTCAGACTAACATGGAACAAATCTGTCAGATTAGGACACATTTCTGTATTTACGTCCCACTTCCACTTTTATGGTTTCATTACATTTCAGCTGTTTGGAAAGCGCATGTGCGCATGTGACTCAATCAGGGACACTCTTACTGACAGTTGTGGCTGCTTCGCGTGATGTATTGTTGTCTCTAACTTCTTGCCCTTTGTGCTGTTGTCTGTGCCCAATAATGTTTGTACCATGTTTTGTGCTGCTACCATGTTGTGATGCTTCTATGTTGTTGTCATGTGGTGTTGCTACCATGCTGAGTTGTTGTCTTAGGTCTTTCTTTATGTAGTGTTGTCTCATGTCGTAATGTGCGTTTTGTCCTATATTTTATTTTTAATCCCAGCCCCCGTCCCCGCAGGAGACCTTTTACCTTTTGGTAGGCCGTCGGTGTAAATCCGAATTTGTTCTTAACTGACTTGCCTAGTTAAAAAGGTGAAATAAATAAAAAATTAAATAAATAAACATGTGGATAGCCTGGAGTGAGTGTAGAGAGGTGGTGTGCATGCAGCACCTGTAGGTGTTTTGTGTGTGTGAGAGGCCTGTGTGCATGACTACATTGACAACTTCAGACTGACCTATTTACAAATCACCTTGCATCCTAACTAAATACTCTAAATACAATACTAAATACTAATAATAACTAGTAACTCCTAGATCTGTCAGTTTGCTGAGAGAGCTACATTGATGATCTCTAACAACTTGTGTGTGTACCTGAGTGGGCTCTGGCTGCAGGCTGGGTGCAGGCTGTCTCTGGGGGACCTGAGGCAGGGTGGCGGAGGCGGCCTGCACCACCTTCAGGGCCTGCTGGGGGATCTGGACCACCTGCTGCTCCTGTTTCTGCTGCACCAACTGCACCAGCTGCTGCTGGCCCGACCCGGTGTTCTGCACGATCAGGAGCTGGTTCCCCGCCTGGGGCGAACACCAAGAGAGCAGCAATGAAACACAGCCCTAAATCTATCCAAAACTTACTCATACAGGGACCCCAATATTGGAGGTTGAAGGGGTGATAGAGTAGGCTAACCCTCACGTAAAGCATATCATTTTGATTTTGAGAAATACAGATGAAATCATTAGATACTCATTTACACACACACACACTCACAAGCATTGTAGACACATTCAGTAATTAGTACCCATTTGTATCCCAATCAAGCAAGTGAACTGGTCCACCAGTCATGGTTGATCCCACACCAAATGCAGCAGAAAAACAAACATACCTGAATAATATTCTCCCCGGCTTCTAACAATATCGTCTCCATCTGCTCGGGGGGCGGAGAGATGGTCTGTGGTGGAGGGGCTGCTGCCACCAGCTTCTTCCTTCCTCGTCTGCCCTTTGTTGGCGGGGGAGGAGTTGCCGCTGGCTCCTCTCCGGTGGCTACGTTGAGGGGCAGCGTGAGCCCGCTGTGCAGCCGCACCACATTGGCTGCATTGGGTTTCCGCCCCCTGGGGGACGGCTTGATGGCCACCGTCTTCTGCGGGGTGATGGGCGCGGCAGCGGGCTGCGGCTGGGGGACCGTCATGGGCGTGGTGATGATGGCCTGGTTGGTACCCGGGATGAGCTGGATCTGTCCGCCCTGCTGCATCATCTGGATGGTCTGTGTGCCTCCCAGCTGCGGCATCACCTGGTATTGGATGTTGGATGTTTGATTCGAGCGACCAGGGCTCTGCTGGATGGTGAGGACGATGGGTGTGCCGGAGTTGTTGGAGCCCAGGCCCGCTGGCAGCTGGATCACATTTCCTTTAGCGGACAGGAAGCCCAGGTTTTTGGGAGGGGCGGGGGCGATGGGGGCGGGCTTGATGGGGAGGAGACGGCGAGGTTGGGGTTGGGTAGGAGGGGCACTGACAGGGGCCTGAGCAGCAGGGGGGCCGATCTTACTACAGGTGGCGGCCAGGAGGGCCAGTGGGGAGGGCTGGGAGTCCTGTAGACAGGACCAAAGAGAGAGGGACAAATGGTTAGGGGTGCAACGAGTCGGACACAAATGATTTACTGCTGATACCAGACCTGGGCCAAATCCCTGTCATTCGCATGAAGAAGCAACGCCGATACAGGGGACGCAGGTCCGGGTACCTTGTGAGAATTTGTCGGCAAGTGGGTAACCCGCCTCTACCATCCATCCTATTGGCCAACGTCCAGTCATTGAAGAATAAACTGGATGAGCTCTGTTCAAGACTATCCTACCAACGGGACATTAAAAACGGTAATATCTTAGGTTTCACGAGTCGTGGCAGATCGACGACATGGATAACATACAGCTGGCTGGGTTTTCCATGCATCGGCAAGACAAAACAGCTGTCTCCGGGAAGACAAGGGGTGGCGGTCTGTGTCTATTTGTCAACAACAGCTGGTGCACGAAATCTAATATTAAGGAAGTCTTGAGGTTTTGCTCGCCTGGGGGTAGAGTATCTCATGATTAGCTGTAGACCACACTATTTACCAAGAGAGTTTTCATATATATTTTTCATAGATGTCTATTTACCATAACAAACCAATGCTGGCACTAAGACCGCACTCAACGAGCTGTATATGGCCATAAGCAAACAAGAAAATGCTCATCCTAAGGCTCTGCTCCTAGTGGCCGGGGACTTAAATGCAGGGAAACTTAAATTATTTTTACCTAATTTCTACCAGCATGTTACATGTGCAACCAGAGGGAAAAAAACTAGACCACCTTGACTCCACACACAGAGACGCATACAAAACTCTCCCTCGCCCTCCATTTGGCAATCTGAGCATAATTATATCCTTCTGATTCCTGCTTACAAGCAAAAACTAAAGCAGGAAGTACCAGCGACTCGTTCAATACGGAAGTGGTCAGATGATGCAGATACTAAGCTACAGGACTGCTTTGCTAACACAGACTGGAATATGTTCTGGGATTCATCCAATGGCATTGAGGAGTATACCACATCAGTCACCAGCTTCATCAATAAGTGCATCGATGACATCATCCCCACAGTAACCGTACGTACATACCCCAACCAGAAGCCATGGATTACAGGCAACATCCTCACTGAGCTAAAGGGTAGAGCTGCTGCTTTAAAGGGAGCAGGACTCTAACCCGGATGCTTATAAGAAATCCCATTGTGCCCTCTGACAGACCATCAAACAGGCAAAGCGTAAATACAGGACTAAGATTGAATGCTACTGCACTGGCTCTGACGCTCGTTGGATGTGGCAGGGCTTGCAAACTATTACGAACTACAAAGGGAAGCCCAGCCGCGAGCTGCCAAGTGACACAAGCCTACCAGACGACCTAAATTACTTCTATGCGCACTTCGACACTGAAGCATACATGAGAGCACCAGCTGTTCTCGACAACCATTATCACGCTTTCAGTAGCCAATGTGAGTAAGTCCTTTAAACAGTCAACATTCACCAGGCTCCTGGGCCAGACGGATTAGCAGGACGTGTACTACGAGCATGCGCTGCGCTGACCAACTGGCAAGTGTCTTCACTGACATTTTCAACCTCTCTCTGACCGAGTCTGTAATACCTACATGTTTCAAGCAGACCACCATAGTCCCTGTGCCCAAGAACACAAAGGTAACATGCCTAAATGACTATGAAGTGCTTTGAAAGGCTGGTCATGGCTCACATCAACACAATCATGCCAGAAACCCTAGACCCACTCCAATTTGCACACCACCCAAACAGATGACGCAATCTCTATTGCACCCCACACTGCCCTTTCCCACCTGGACAAAAGAAACACCTACGTTCATTGACTACAGCTCAGCATTCAACACCATAGTGCCCTCAAAGCTCATCACTAAGCTAAAGACCTTGGGACTAAACACCTCGCTCTGCAACTGGATCCTGGACTTCCTCACGGGCCGCCCCCAGGTGGTACGGGTAGGCAACAGCACATCTGCCACGCTTTTCCTCAACAAGGGGGCGCCTCGGGGATGTGTGCTCAGTCCCCTCCTGTACTCCCTGTTTACCCACGACTTCGTGGCCAAGCACGACTCCAATACCATTATTAAGTTTGCAGAGGACACAACAGTGGTAGGCCTGATTACCGACAACGATGAGACAGCCTATAGGGAGGAGGTCAAAGACCTGGCAGTGTGGTGCCAGGACAACAACCTCTCCCTCAAGGTAATCAAGACAAAGGAGATGATTGTGAACTACAGGAAAAGGAGGGCAGAGCACGCGCCCTTTCTCATCGACGGGGCTGTAGTGGAGCAGGTTGAGAGCTTCAAGTTCATTGGTGTCCACATCACCAACAAACTATCATGGTCCAAACACACCAAGACAGTCGTGAAGAGGGCACGACAAGAGCATCCTGACTGGTTGCATCACCGCCTGGTATGGCAACTGCTCTGCCTCCAACCGCAAGGTGCTACAGAGGGTAGTGCGTTCGGCCCAGTATATCACAGGGGCCAAGCTTCCTGCCATCCAAGACCTCTATACCAGGTGGTGTCAGAGGAAGGCCCTAAAAATTGCAAAAGACTCCAGCCACCCAAGTCATAGACTGTTCTCTCTGCCACCGGTACTGGAACGCCAAGTCTATATCCAAAAGGCTTCTTAACAGCTTCTACCCCCATGCCATAAGACTGCTAAACAGCTAATCAAATGGCTAGCCAGGCAGTAACCCCCCCCCCCCCCCTTTACGCTGATGCTACTTGCTATTTATTATCTATGCATAGTCACTTTACCCCTACCTACATATTACCTCGACTAACCAGTACCTCCGCACATTGACTCGGCACCGGTACCCCCTGTATATAGCCATGTTATTGTATTGTTGCGCTTTAATTTTTTTGGTTTATCTTTTGTTTATTTAGTAACTATTTTCTTAACTTTTTCTTAAAACTGCATTGTTAGTTAAGGGCTTGTAAGTAAGCACTTCATGGTAAGGTCTACACCTTTTGTATTTGGCACATTTTTTGAACCAGGGATGGAATTGGGCTGTAACTAGGGCTGGGCGACCTATTTAATTAGAATGTATGTTTTAGCGCAATGTTCCAAATGCCTGCATCACAAGAATCAAAGTTTTATTTTTGTCCGTTTTTCCCTTTTTGGTCTCGTCTCCTTCTGTGCTGTGTGCACTGTGCACCTTCCCACTCGCAGACACCAAGCCCCTCCCCCTGCCACTCACAACAAAATCACTTCTTCCTCTCTGACAAGCAATTCCAACTTGCTATTTGCATTTGGTCCAACAGAATCGGTTAATTCCCCTTCTAACAATACCCTTTTTATGTCTAAACTTTCAAAATTTAGAACAGATCTAAAACGGGAGTGTCAATGAACATGATTGTGGAAAATGAATGCTCAGTTTGTCGCACGCAGTATTGCAGTACGGTTAGTGCTATATGTGATCCTTGGGACGTGCCTACCCTAAACCTTACCCCAACCATTTAAAATTGTCAACTTCAATGGGGTAGGGACATGTCAAAGATTCCAGATAGCAAATACCATTGCATTTAGCATTAGCATTTTAGCCAAATACTGTTATGTGCTAGCTGTCTAGCCTGTGTTTTATACATTTGCAATGAGCATAAAAAGACGCATTTATATAAGGTATTGGCAACTTGTTCTCATTCTGAGAAATAAACATCTTATCCAGGTAGGTCACTTGATTTCAACATCTAAACAAAGTGATCAGGCTGTTGGAGACTGGCAGCAGGGTGTATTCATAACAGTTCAACTGTTCTACACTGCTAGCAAGCAAATAGATCCACGTTGGCTAGATTTTAAATATAAAGATTAGCTGGCTACCCACTGGCACGTGGGCTTGTGCTTGAGAGATTTCTTATGAGACCCGTGCTAATTTTCTATAATGCCTATCACAAGAACATGAACGCCAGATCAGTGATTATTGCAAAAAAAGCAGGTTAAATTGTGTGTTTTATGGTGGTGGAAGGCTTATATTTAGCCCAGGTATATTTCTTACAATCCCTGAAATCATTAGATTATTCCTGACTGTTTGAAATGCAGTGTATTGACCTTTAATTGTGGGTCATTCCATGTCATTTCAGCAAGCAATGACACCCACCATCTCAGATTGCTCTGAAATTGTTTCTGTAGTTAGAAACATATGATTGGCATTCCTGAAACATTATTTTGTTGAAATATGATTTGATCTCTGAGAAATTAAGCTAATTGATTGCGCCCAAATTGCCCATTTTAAAATGTGTAGAATTCATTTAATCTTCCATAAATATAGTACCTAACATCCGATTTGGACAATAATTCTTGCTAACAATGAGGAATCTTATAAAATGATGAGAAGCCACCCACAGACCTTCCACACCCCACGCCAATTCCACCCCAACAACCAGTATCAGTTCTCTGTCTGACAGTAGTATGGAACTGCTGCTTGGAGTATTGCTTCTTCATCATTTGTAATGTATTTCTGGTGAATCTGGTGATGTTTCCCACCGTTCAGAGAAAATAGCCATTGAAGTCGCTTGCATTCTTTATCATAAAGTTTACAATTGGCTTATTCATCCCCCTCCTCTCCCCTGTAACTATTCCCCAGGTCGTTGCTGCAAATGAGAACGTGTTCTCAGTCAACTTACCTGGTAAAATAACGGTAAAATAAAATAAATAAATAAATAAAATAATGTGAAAGTACCAAGTTTTTCCCACTAGATGCCGCTGTTCCTGCTTCTGCCACCACAGCATTTATCCACTTTGTTGTTCTCCTGTGTTTATTAAATGTATCACAAAATTGTTTTTGCAACTTTGGATAGAAAACCAATAGCTATTGCTCATGATGAAAATAAATAGTGTGGTCATCCTCACAATTCAAGCCAGTCCTCCATGAAAGCAATTCAGTTTTTCCTTCTCTTGGGCTTAATTTGTGTCCAGGAAACGGCCCCTCTGTATCTGTTTTACTCCCTTAAAAAAAGGTCTGGATTAGACCATTCCTGGTGATTGGCGAACAAGCAAACCATTAGGCTAGAGCAGTTCTAATGGTTTCCATGCTACAGTCTCCAATGGTCTTCAATAATAAAAAAGTCCTAAAACACACACTGTATAGTGTTTTGCAATGGTAATGATATTGGGTTGGGTATAATGGGAAAAGTCACTAATCACACTACATAGAGATATTTTCTAATCATTTTATTTAAAAAAAACATACAACTGCCATGCAATGGTTTATAATTGTATTTTATTAGGGTTGTCACAACATTTTAGTCACTAGCACATTTCTCCATCAAAGTTTTGGCCCTGTAGAAAAAGTATTCACCACACAGATAGCCCTCTCAGAGAGCTGCAATGTTTTGGATTATTCAAGGAGAGTTGGGTTGAAACATTAGGTAGCTAAGAGAAGGTCAACCTGAATTGCTTTCATGGAGGACTGGCTTGACCACACAATTTATTTTCATCGTGAGCAAAAGCTATTGGTTTTCTACCCAAAGTTGCAAAGAAAATGTTAATCCATTTAATAAACACAAGAGACTGGCAAAATTACTAAAAGGGTGTGGTGACAGTAGCAGCAGCAACAGAGAAAAACTTGGTACTTTCACACTAATTTATGGTAAAGAATGCAAGCGACTTCAAAAGCTAATTTCTCTGAACCTCGGGGAAAAAACATCACCAGATTCATATATAGTCGCAGGTTTACATACACTTAGGTTGGAGTCATTAAAACTCGTTTTTCAACCACTCCACCAATTTCTTGTTAACAGGCTATAGTTTTGGCAAGTCGGTTAGGACATCTACTTTGTGCATGACAAGTAATTTTTCCAACAATTGTTTACAGACAGATTATTTCACTTATCATTCACTGTATCACAATTCCAGTGGGTCAGAAGTTTACATACACAAAGTTGAATTTACCCAACATATTGTGGGAAGCTTGTAGAAGGCTACCTGAAACGGTTGACCCAAGTTAAACAATTTAAAAGCAATGCTACCAAATACTAAATGAGTGTATGTAAACTTCTGACCCACTGGGAATGTGATGAAAGAAAGAAAAGCTAAAATAAATCATTCTCTCTACTATTTTTCTGACATTTCACATTCTTAAAAATAAAGTGGTGATCCTAACTGACCTAAGACAGGGAATTTTTTACTAGGATTAAATGTCAAGAATTGTGAAAAACTGAGTTTAAATGTATTTGGCTAAGGTGTATGTAAACTTCAACTGTGTATATATATATATTAGAAACGTTGAAGAAACAATACTCCACGCAGTAGCTCCATACTACTTAGAGATATAACTGATACTGTATTCTGGTTGTTGGGTGGGCTTGGCGTGGGGGGTCTATGGGTGGCTTTTGATTCATTTATTGGATTACTCATGTCTTACTCATTGTTAGGAAGAATTATGGTCCAAATTGGATGTTAGGTACTATATTTATTGAATATTATATGAATCCTAATAATTAAAATGGCCAATTTAGGGTGCAATCAATTGGCTTAATTTATCAGATATCAAATTATATTTCAACAAAACGTTTCAGGAATGCTAATCTTATGCGTTTCTAACTACAGAAACAATTTCTGAATAATCTGAGATGGTGAAATGCTATTTCTTGTGCTTTTTGAAGTGGAATGACTCTAGTGCAACAAAGCTTGGAGAAAAAGTAAAACAAATAAAAATAAATAATAAAATTAAAAAGAGACGCATCGTGAATTTCACCCAGCCCTATGTGGAACACAGTTTACATACAGGAGGTTAAGCTACATCTCACCATAGGCTACCAATAAAATACATAAACTACTAACGTCATGATTCACAATAGGATGGCATTGCTGGACTCAGTATGCAAGCTAGAGTCAAATAATGAACCCCTTAGTTACTTTTAAGACACCACTGGGTGATATTTACACATCCAAGAACAAGCAGGAAGTAGTCTAGCTATGACTCACTTGAGAGGAAGTGGCAGAGGGCTGGAGATACTCGTTGGGACTGACAGCAACAGTGGTGGCCATACTGTCCTGTTGATCTGCAACACACACGGAAACACACATTGCATATACTGTAAATAGTCTAACACATTTCAAGTACCACAAATAATGATGTCACTGTCAATACCTCTGCTGCAGAGATTCCGGAAATTATAACATCTGAGGGAGCTGTTTTGCACTAAACGCATGTAAAGGCATTCAAATAAGACAGTTCACAAAGGAAATGGAAACTGCAACTATAATACATGAGTTGTGGATGGCTAGCTACCACCCCGTAAATGCCAATCACCGCAGACCTGTGTGTAAATTGCGTGACCTTTAATCAGTAATAAAAGGGCGGGTCTATGACAACAAAAAGTGATTGTCAGACACATGCATTGCCAACTACATCTCCTCCTCTACGAAGTACAGAATTAAAAGGCCCTAAACAAAAGTACAGTATGCTAGCTAGCAAATGGGCACAGCAGAGGGCTACGACTTGTGTACAGTGAGTTGGTGACTACTGTACCTGGCTGACTTCTCACGCAATCTCACAAATAGCTCGAGCATGATAATGTATCGCGAGAGTATCAATAAAAAAATTGGACTGTACAAAAAATATGCACTGTGGATATATGCACTGTGGACACATTGACCAATGTGACTGTCTCTTTAAAATCTGATATTTAGTGTTAAGGGGAAAATATGGTTTGAGCGCGGCCTGAAAATAGCGCCGCCATCAAACGTACACAGAAAGCCAGCAAACCGTTTAGTTAGCAGGAAGCTAACGAGCAGTCAGAAATGAAACAATTAGATAGCATTGCAAATACTTTTTAGTGCAGCTGACTTTTCAAACTGAGTTGAATAGACAGCCCATGGCGATACGTGCATGTGGAATTTGCTTTAATGTGAAATATCGAAAATGATTAGCATCAATGTATAGTTAACGGTAGCTGGAATTACAAACAGGATTCAGTTTTACTGGCTAGTATGCTAAGCTAGATACGCGTAGCAAATCAAACTCTTTGATACTGGAAAAAAGGCAGCCCTTTTCCGGAAATGCATAGCTGTCTTGCACAATGCTCCTACTCAACCTCAAACATAAGGAATTTCCAGCACAAACTGTTCAATGTGTTTTGTTAAACACAGACCAAATTGTTTTACGAAGTACAATGTAATATAAACACCAATGTTTTAATTCCTACCCACCGCTCATGACGACACTCTCTCTCCGTGAGCCTTCAAGAGCAAGCCCCTGGAAGATTCCGCCCGCGCTCATGGACCAATCCACGCGCTGTTGTTCAATGAAGGATGCCCAGGCCAGCCAATCGACAAGAGCTCTTAGTGTGATTGAAATTCAATTTAGCCAATGAAAAACCTGAAACCTCTCACAACCATCGATGGACGCAATTTTAACCAATGGAGTATATAGATTAGGGTCAATAGGGTGGATTTTAAGGGAACAGGTGGACCAGGCAAAGGGCCTATTATAATGGCTTTACATTTAAATGACGTCTATAATGTCCAATAAGAGCTCTATGGGACAAATCGGTCAAACTCAGAATGACATCCATTTTGATCAATGAGCTTGTTTTAAGCCATTTGAATCAGATACTACCTGCGACAAAAGCACAGATACAGTATGTTATTAGAATGGATAGGCTATACTCAGACTGTCATAGTCAACACACAATAAGGCTTATGGATAACAAGGTAGGAAGGCAGTGCTGATAAGAGCACAAGGCAAACTGTTACACACTTGTTTCTGTCACTCAAACTAAATTACAGCTGATCTGTAGTGATGTAGGTCATCAAGTAATCTACAGTAATAACATGTGATATCATATCATAAGGTGAATGCACCAATTTGTAAGTCGCTCTGGATAAGAGCGTCTGCTAAATGACTTAAATGTAAATGTGCATGTTTTCTAAATACTCACCTACACCTTTGTCAATATCCCAGTCATTAGTAATCTGTTACAGCTGTAGCGCAGTCATTGAGTGCATGCAAAATAGGCTTATTATGCATGATGATCAAGCTTGCAAAATGATGTCTAGGGGAACTATCAGATGTGCATTTCTGTTTATTAAAACATTATAGTACCACTTTACACTAGTACCTAGTGGCCTACCCTTCTTAGGCTGATTTGATTTATGACATGGATAATAAGCCTATAGAGCAGGGGTATTCAACTCTTACCATACAAGGTCCATACAAAGAGACCTGCAAGTGTTCTGTTCTACCTGATCATTAATTTTAACCACCTTGTGTGCCAGGTCCAGGTCTAAATCAGTCCCTGATTAGAGGGGAACAATGAAAACAAGCAGTGGCACTGGCTTCAAGGTCCAGAGTTGAGTTTGATGGGTATAGAGGGCAAGAATTTGAAACCAGTCAGCAACAAGAGACCGGTTCATGGTTAGAGTCATTTCCATTTCAACACAATCAGTAAAACAATTATACAAAGAAAATCAGCTCAGAATTAAAAATATCAAATTATTATACTCTTAGTGTAGACCTGCTGGGCCTTCTTATCTAATTTCCTATTTCAATGTATCATCACAAACCCATTTACACAACTGGATTCTCTCTATAGAGGCAAATCACCAATACTGCTGGCATAGTTAGCTCTCAAGTTCATCTGTTGTCCATCCATTGAGTTGGCCCCCAACATAGGAGCATGTGTGAATGAGCAGTCCTTGTTCTCCTAAAATCATCCTTTGTGTGTGTGTGTGTCTCTGTGCGTGAGTCTCTGTGTGTGCATGCATGAATAGGATAACAATGAAAAAAGGGCACTATGAAATAAGCAAATGTTTGGTAGGGGGGGGAACTAAAAAGCAAAGCAGTCAAAATTTCAGGATGAGTTGTTTTTGTCAAGTGCAAGTGTTAAAAACTATTCTGTGTTAAGATTGACATTGCCTTTATGCTTTGCATGCCTCTTGTCCCCACAACTACACAACAGGGTGTGTGTTGTCATTGGTGGTTTAGTTATCAAGAGTGTATGACAGAGTAAAAACATTTGACATTGATGCTGTTTACACAACTACTTAATTATTACATCAGTCTGTATGGATTGAAAGGGCCATGTTCATCATTACCGCAAAAACACCCACACAGGGAACTGACATACACTGAGGGTACAAAACATTAGGATCAACTTCCTAATATTGAGTTGTGCACCCTCATGAAGGCCTGCACGTGTGTGTCAGTGGTTATGTGTCACTATGTATGTGTGGATTGAGGTGTGCATTACCCTCAGAACAGCCTCAATTTGTCAGGGTATGGACTCAACAAGGTGTGAAAAGTGTTCCACAGGGATGCTGGCCCATGTTGACACCACTGCTTCCCACAGTTGTGTCAAGTTGGCTTAATGTCCTTTGGGTGGTGGACCATTGTTGATACACACAGGAAACTGTTGAGCGTGAAAAACATAGCAGCATTGCAGTTCTTGACACACTCAAACCGGTGCGCCTGGCTCCTACTTCCACTTTACTTCAGTCAATTAAAAATGATTGTGCAAAAGAGGGAAGCCATATTTTCTCTTTTTTACTGAAAATGCTGAGCCTGTGGCCAGCTTGGGGTACGGAGGAACAGAATGATGAGCAAGTTACAATCAGGGATTTTTTGACAATTAAAACCAACAAACAAAGATCAACCATGGCCTCCTGTGGGCCAATTGGAATCCACAACAACCCTCATAGCAACAGGAGGGAAGAAAACAAGGAAATGATGATAATGGAAAAAAAAATAGTAGTACAAATGGACCAGTGCATCAACTTCAGTTTATAGGTACAATGAATATCTGTCCAGGGATTGATTCAAAGTCTAGGTTCAAGTTGTTGTTTTTTGTTTTCAGGTTGGTACAGGCTAGAAGAGTCCGTTCTCCAGTCCGTTCTCAACGAGGCTGTGTCCTTTTTTGTCCCTGCCCCATGTGTGCACTCCGTATGGACAATTTTCCAGCATTCGACTACTGTCCCTTTCTACTCTCATTGGCCAAAGTCAAGAGAAGGGCTAGGTCATCTGGATCCCTTTGACTGCAGCCGACTGGATTCACAGGGTGCCGAGGACTTTGATTGGCTGATGCTGGAAGACTGGCAGACCAGCAGACACCTCTTCCAGTTACGTCTGAGACTCCGCCTCTTTCTCTACTCCAGCCCCTGGTCGAATGCTCTTGATTGACAGGTACATCTCTTCCTCTGCATCATAGTAGTAGAACTTCCTCAGGTACATGATCAGTGGTCTGGAGAGGGAGAGGTCAAATGAGTAACCCTTTATGCAAAAAGATACCTTTACATTATGTTTAGCATGTGAAGTAGTTTTCTCTCTGTGTATAACACTCTCCATAAAAGAAAGGAAACTGATGATGATGATGATGATGATGATGATGGATTGCATTAAGTAGTATTCTCTCTGTGTATAACACTCCATTAAATAAAGGAAACTGATGATGATGATGATGGATTGCATTAAAGGACAGCTGCTATATATAGCACTTTTCACTTGGTCTCAAAGCGCATCATTAATGTCTAGTCTGTCAGCAATCAAGGATTATTTCCATGAGTTCTTTATTTAAACTAAAATAATATGCTGAGGCATTTCTGTCAAAGCTCAGGAGAGAATGCTAATTCACTAACAACTATTTCCAAGAAAACAGATACAAGGTTAAAATGAATGACTAAATCAATATTTTGATAAATTGAGTATGGCAGTACTTGGGCAGCGGTAGCTCCTGGATGTGGTCGATGCGGACCATCTGTCGGATGCAGAAGCGACAGAGGTGCTGCAGGGACTTGACGTTGCTGAACCGGGACACTGGGTAGAGCAGCTGCACCGGGGTAGGGGGGAGCCCTGGAACACACACACACACACACACATTCGACACGCACACACACGAATGAGCACAAACAACCAATACAGATGCTCGTAACCTCTCAGCAACCTTGTATGCTATGCTTACTGTCATTACAACCACTACACTATGTGGTAGTTCACATAAACATCTAATTGGTTAGGGGGATGTTTTTACCTGGCACACGTGAACGCAGGAAGTAGAGGAATTTTCCATTTTTGGAGTGCATAATGGCTCGCTCGATAAACTCCACCACAGAATGACATCGGTCCTCAAACTTGGGATGACACCACAAGCTGAATGTCCCTATAGATGGAAACATGGAAGGGACACACCACTTACACTCACACGTACAAACCATTTAAAGGGGAATGAAATAGAACCAAATACCATTTAAAGGGGAATGAAATAGAACCACATACCATTTAAAGGGGAATGAAATAGAACCAAATACAATTTAAAGGGGAATGAAATAGAACCTAGTGGTACCACTTTATTTAAAGTGTTCAGGTATAATGCTTTATTACTTTTTTTATCGGCACGTATTATATCATATGTCATGTATCAAACTTGTTTTTCTCAACTACCCCGTGGGTTGGGTGGCTGATATGTGCAGTATGTGTAAAACATAAATAGAATTAACTGCATGCTTTCTGTCTGTCATATATTTACACTGCATGATGAATGTGTCTGTATGTGAGTAAATCATGTTAGAAGTGCTTTATGCATATGCCATGTATATTTGCAAGCATGTCTTTGTCGTTTACCCACTTTGTGTGTGGGTGACTCACCACTTTGCTCTGTGTGTGTGTGTCTGTGTGAGTGTATGGGTGTGTGTGCGTGTGTACGTGTGTTAATAAACATGATGACTGAGTGAGTAGCTACAACATTTATATTTGTGTCATTGACTGACTGTGTGTGTTTCTGCGTATTTACGGTACACACGACTCACCTCTGTAGTGCTCCGTGCGCGTGTGGTGTGTGTAACTCACCTCTGTAGTGCTCCATGCGGCGTGTGTAACTCACCTCTGTAGTGCTCCATGCGCGTGTGGTGTGTGTAACTCACCTCTGTAGTGCTCCATGCGGCGTGTGTAACTCACCTCTGTAGTGCTCCATGCGGCGTGTGGTGTGTGTAACTCAACTCTGTAGTGCTCCATGCGGCGTGTGGTGTGTGTAACTCACCTCTGTAGTGCTCCATGCGGCGTGTGGTGTGTGTAACTCACCTCTGTAGTGCTCCTTGCGTGTGTGGTGTGTAACTCACCTCTGTAGTGCTCCATGCATGTGTGGTGTGTGTAACTCACCTCTGTAGTGCTCCATGCGTGTGTGGTGTGTGTAACTCACCTCTGTAGTGCTCCATGCGCGTGTGGTGTGTGACTCCCTGGGAGCGGAAGCTGAGGCTGAGGATGTAGCGGGGGTCAGAGCTGTCCCTCACCAGGAACGCCCCATCAGGCTTCCCCTTTAACTTCATCTCTGCATCTTCCCAGTTCATAGGACCCCAGTACCAGCCACACTGGGGATAGACATGTAGGTGTGATTATGAATGAATATCATAGAAACACACACACACACACGCACGCACGCACGCGCGCGCACGCACGCACGCACGCACGCACGCACGCACGCACGCACGCACGCACGCACACACACACACACACACACACACACACACACACACACACACACACACACACACACACACACACACACACACACACACACACACACACACACACACCATCCATAGAATCTAATACAAACACAGAACTGAATTCATGTCATGAGGCAGTTATTATCAATTAAAGGTTTGTTATCACACACACACCCACCCACACCAAGGCAGTTATCATCAATTAAAGGTTTGTTATCACACACACACCCACCCACACCAAGGCAGTTATCATCAATTAAAGGTTTGTTATCACACACACACCCACCCACACCAAGGCAGTTATCATCAATTAAAGGTTTGTACCTATTTGCTAGTATGTAACCCAATCGATTAGTAGTGATTCAGTCAACATGTATGTGTATTTGCGAGTGTCGTTGAGTGTGTCGCAATTACCTTTTCCAGCTCTCTCAGACTAGCGGTGAAGTTGCTGGCCTCAGGCCGCCTCAGAGGACAGAGCCTTGGGGGCGGGGCCAACCTGGAAGGGGGAGGAGCTGAGAGGAGCTGTGAAGAGGTGGAGTGAGGCAGGGCCCGGAGGAATGCATCTGAAACAAATAGAGCAATATTCAGTTAGACACAATGATATGAATGTGTAGCCCAAACCATTGCTTTGGTATAAATGGGAGTTGCTAGAAAGTTACATGCATAGATCTCAAGTTAGGACCTGTTACTAATAGATGATAACAGTGTTCAATTTGAGTAAGACTGCTTAGACAGACCAGGTGCCACAAATACTAATTCTCAAGGCATATAATCAAAATCTTGGACAAGCATTGGTTTCCGACCGCACACCATGCACCTTCACGATTCATTTCCACGCTGATCGGTCTGTATAGTCTTTCCTGAATACAAGCACGTATTTCACCTGAGGGAAATGATGCAACCTTGACCACAACACGCATGTGTCACACCATATCACTCTATGAACTTAGGCATTAGCTGACAGGCATATAGGTTGTATGTTACATATATCTTCAGAGCTGCAGATATTACACATATGAATGATTACTGATATATTCACACGTTTATAAATACAGCATTATAAATATATCATATTGTTTTGTATTATGTTTTTTTCAGAGTCTTAGCTCTGGGCATTACGTGCTCTATCACGACACCGCCCGTCCGTTTGCCCCATGCACAGCTCCCAGCCCTCTGCTCTCTGGTGTCTTACCATTGAGGCTGATACTATGCTGGATGGTGGCATGGGAAGGATGAGGAGGAGGAAGAGGCAGGGGGAGGGACTGTAGGGAGGCCCCCATAACACTCACTAGGAAAGGACCAGGCTGCGGCCCACCTATGTCATCTGGAACAGAGCAGGGGGGGAAGGGGAGGTTTCAGACCAGGGAGGGGTCTATATCACAGGCTTTCTCAACTCCGCTCCTCTGGACCCACTGTGATGTGACGTTTTCATCTCAAACTTTTTTTATATATATATTTTTAATGCACTCCTTGAAGTATTCTAGGGTAACTAACAAATCAAAACAACATCTGATGTAAGTTTATATTTCTAGGTTGCGAGAAATGGGTGATTCAACGTGACATTCAGCAAATTGGTTTGACCTTGTTCCACTGCCTGGATGAACATTCAATTCCTTTAGGTCGAGAGGGTGGGTCCCCAGGATCGACGTTGAGAAACACTGGTCTATAAGGCCACAATACAACAGTCCCTCAGACTTATGGCTGTTGATGTGAGTGTAGCCGTGGGGATCAGAGAAGGTGTAAAGCTATTAGGCTCTCCATCACCATAGAACAGAATGGGTATGTTTATATACTGTGATATAGCTTTCAGGAGAGGGAGGTAATTTGGTGGGTATAGGAGAGCACGGTGAGTGAGGGTATGCAGGAATCATTTTTAGTGTTTGTGTGTGCCTACAGGTAGAAACATAAGCAAAAGAGATGCGTGCAAGAAAGGGAGGGACACAAGGAAACACACAGAGAAAAATAGGCTACTCTACAGAGACAAAGAGAGAAAGAACAGAGGGAAAGAAAGGAGGTAAAGTACCTAATAGACTGAGACTTCTGCGTGGAGGAGGTGGAGGCGTGGGAGGGTGCGGAGTGTTCGCCCCTCTCCTCGAAATATCCACATCCACCAATGAAACAGTCTCACCTGCACCCAGAAATGGAAAGAATGAAAGAGAAAGAGAGAGAGGGAATGTGAGAAAGGAAATGATAGAGGAAGAGAGTGATGCTAGTAAAGAAACGTGAGTTCTTGGACCAGAGTTTGCCTCCTCAGCCAAGAAATGGTAGAGCCCCTTACCAGTGAAAGGAGCAAAGGAAGCAGGAGAGAAAGCACTTTGGGCCCTGGTCATTCGGGGTTGGCTGTGGCAAGAGAAAGACAGCAAAATAGGAATGAAATAAGTTATGGATGGAATATAGAGGTGATCGGCTGAAAATTAGATATTAGAGTTAGGTAGCCTAGATTTAGAAAAACCCAGATTTAGAAAAGATTCTGACAGTTATGGGCCTATAATATCCTGATAGAAAATATTATATTTTAGGATAGGCTCTACAATATTACCTGGCACTGTAACCAATCAATAAATGAGTTGACCTCTATAGCCTGCTATAAATTAAAGGCATACAATCAGTAATTCCTCACAATGCTTAAAAGTGTGGAAGTCCTTACCTGTCCACGTCATGCTCCCCACCACTTCCACTGGCCATATCCATTAGACTTCCAGCGGAGGAGATTGAAAAGGCCACTGATGGCCTCTTATCCAGAAGGCTATTGGAACCACTACAGCTTTTAGTTCTGAAAAGTTTACTCAGGCGTATTTTAAGTGAGCCCTTTCTGGACTTCCCTGGAACTTTTAGTGTTTTCTCGACCCGACCGGTTGGAGTCCGGGGCTCACTGACGCACTTGTCCGCCCGCTTCCGGGGTGTCGATGCCTGGCTAGGGGTTGGACTGACAGGTCGGTCCGAGCTCGGTGTAGCCGCTGAGGCCCCAGGTAATGTCGACACCTCCAGATTCTGTTCTGTATCTCCCGGGCTCGGTTGAGTTGGGTTAGGTACGTTTCCATGCAGGCTACATACTTGTGCGTCACAGTGCGCCGACGGACAAGGTTCTCCAGCCACCCCTTCCATCTGTCTGGTCAACTCTGCCTGAAAGCTACTGAGAGAAAATGCACCGGACATCTTCTGAACTCGACGTGCTCGACTTTCATCCGAATCGTCCTCCGGGCATCCAGTGATACCCAGCCTGGCCACGTCCCCAGTCCCCAGCCCCTCCAGCACCAACAAAGCATCGCTAGTCTCAGTCGGGTCATCCCCATGCCCCATCCCCGCTGGTGCCGGCCCATGTGCGCCCTGACACGAGCACTGGGGAATCTCCCCGTCCTTGAATAATATCTTGGGTACCGCGCCGAGCCCCAGCTCCCCGAACCTTCTGGCCAGGTCGAACACTGGGCCGTCGGGCAGCTCCCCGGTTGTGCACCCCCATTTCGACTCTATCATGGTGAAAGGATTGGATTTATCCGATAAGGGAGGCCAGTCTGATGGGTTGGTGATCAAACTGTGCCGGTGGCTTAGCTCACCTCCCTCGATATCGGCAGCAACCGTGGATAATACCACCCGGGGATGCAGACCCCAGCTCTGGGACAGATGGTTCTGCTGTTGCGCGTTGCCGGCACTGAGCGTATTGTTATTGATGCCTCCGATTAGGTCGGAGACAGAGCCGGAGGTCTTGTCCAAAACAATATGTTTCCTCGACTGATTCCGACCGTCGGATTCACAGTCTAAAATCCCCTCACCATCCCTCAATATGTTAGGAAACACAAGGAGCTGAGGCCGTAAGCCGCCTCTGTGAGCGAACTCAAAGCCCTTGGCCTCCATGGCGCTGTGTGGAGGAGGAGGAATAGACACCGACGGTTTAGTCGCCATCACCCCGGTGTCAGGTGCCGCGGTTCCGCCGCTCTGCTGTGCATTGTTCAGCGAAGAGAGATTGCCGGAATGCGCGAGGCCTGTCGTGGGATCTCGGGCGAATTCCAAGCCCGCTTTCATGTTGCTATGAGCCAAGACCTCTTTACCGAGTCCTGCCACCACTCCACCCGACGACAGATTCCCATTCTCCTCGTCCAAGCGGTCATCCTCGGCCGCGGAAACCAGACGCATCAAGACAAAATCGGGAGACATATCTTGTGCGTTGTTCATAATTATTCCTCAATTCACGAAAGGGAATAAACGATTTCTACGCTTCACATAGCTACCGCCGTTTGATGGATCCCCGTTGTCTTATAATAAAGAAGGGCCAAAGCGCTATCTACCATAAATAGGCTACAAGCGAATAAACTATTTCAAGCGTTCTTTCATTATCGCACAGATAAGCGCCTACAAAAAAACGACATCCATTTATATTCTAACGAAGACCGAGCGAGTATATCCAGCTTGCTGTTGTACGCAGGCGAACCCCGGGGTCAAACATACAGTCTCATTTGTTAGAATAAAAAGCCTCACAAGTCTGACCACTCTCTCTCTTTCTCTCCCTATCTCTATCTCTCTATCTCTCTCTCTCCGGTTCCCAGCGAAGCCCCACCCGCTCCCTCACTTCCGCAAATCCTATGCATTCTGCATTCTGCGTTCAGTGTGTCCCTTGTCTCCCTCTCCCTCCCCCGTTTCAATTCAATTCAATTCAGGGGGCTCTATTGGCATGGGAAACATATGTTAACAATGCCAAAGCAAGTGAGGTAGATAATATACAAAAGTGAAATAAACAATAAAAATGAACAGTAAACATTACACTCACAAAAGTTCAAAAAGAATAAAGACATTACAAATGTCATATTATGTATATATACAGTGTTGTAACGATGTACAAAGGGTTAAAGTACAAAAGGGAAAATAAATAAGCATAAATATGGGTTGTATTTACAATGGTGTTAGTTCTTCACTGGTTGACCTTTTCTTGTGGCAACAGGTCACAAATCTTGCTGCTGTGATGGCACACTGTGTTATTTCACCCAGTAGATATGGGAGTTTATCAAAATCGTGTTTGTTTTCGAATTATTTGTGGATCTGTGTAATCTGAGGGAAATACGTGTCGCTAATATGGTCATATTGGAATTGTTAGGATACTATACAAGTCACTAATTGCAAAGTATCCTAGCATTCTGCAATTATTAATTATTTGTTTTATTTTGTGTGTATTTTTTGTATTGCTAGATATTACTGCACTGTTGGAGCTAGAAAACACAAGCATTTTGCTGCACCTGCGATAACATCTGCAAATCTGTGTACACGACCAATAAACTTTCATTTGATTTCTCTCTCTAATGTGGTGCAGGAGGTTAGGAAGTGCACCTCAGTTTCCATCTCATTTTGTGGGCAGTGTGCACAAAATTCTCTCTCCCTGTAGTGTGAAGTGATGAGAGAGAGAAATCAAATGAAAGTTTATTGGTCGTGTACACAGATTTGCAGATGTTACCGCAGGTGCAGCAAAATGCTGGTGTTTTCTAGCTCCAACAGTGCAGTAATATCTAGCAATACAAAAAATACACACAAAATAAAACTAATAATAAAAAAATTCAGAATGCTAGACTACTTTGCAATTTGTGACTTGCATAGTAGCCTAAATATTCCAACATTCAAATTGTTCCTATTATTGACATTGAATGGGGGAAATTAATTCAATACAGGACTATATTTGTTGTTGCTGAATTTTATTGATTGATGGCTGTATAATAAGCTATGTTCATTGCAAGAATCAGCATAGTAATAACACCCGTAATAGCTTAGGCATTAATAAACATTTAGTATGCAAGGCCTATTTTGATTTCACTGCATGTCTTGGCAAATTATTGCATGACTTCAACAAATTAGTCCATTATCTTCTCCAGTGCACAGAATAAAAATCTGACCACTTGTGCCAATGACCGTGGGCAGTGCTGGGCACCTGCTCTGCTCAGTCTGTTCTTGGCATCTCACCGCCCAGTCTTCGCCAATTTAAAAGCTGTGTCAATTTCAATTCAATTTGGCTCAGGAAGAAATAATCTAACATTGTGCTAGTAAAGTGACTAAGGAAATTAGGGGAGAAAAATAACAAATATAAGATTCTATTCTATTCCCGACTGTGCCACATTGTCAAAACATCCTGGACGAGAGTCCTTACACAGGCCCTCACACTCTATGACTGCACTTAAAAACATAAATATGGTGATTCAGCAATCCATGTGTCACTCATAAAATGTAATGTCATAGAATAGAACAGGATAGAATATAAATTCCACCAATTAATTTGCAAAAGATAAATCATCAATGCATGGGCGTTTATAATTAGACCTCTCCTATCATAACCATTTGACTTCCACTTTTAGCCTGCTAGATCCAGAGGAGTGGCTTCCTAGACTGCACTCATTGTTCTCCAATTAAAGTGATAAGACATGATTGGGGAATTCTAGAGCCTTCCATCAGAGCAAGCAGCACTGTCCTGAGCTTGACAACCTACATTTCAGCAATGCCTATCTCCCCTTGTTGGATACCCTATTTCAGATTTCAGGATGCTATCAATTTCCTCCACCTGTCATATACAAAACCCACCACCTTGCAGACAAAGGATGACAAAGGTTTTCACCCATAAATCATGACTCATTCAATCCATTGTAAAAATACAGTTGAATTCGGAAGTTTACATACACTTAGGTTGGAGTCATTAAAACTCGTTTTCAACCACTCCACAAATTTCTTGTTAACAAACTATAGTTTTGGCAAGTCGGTTAGGACATCTACTTTGTGCATGACACAAGTCATTTCTCCAACAATTGTTTACAGACAGATTATATCACTTAGAATTCACTGTATCACAATTCCAGTGGGTCAGAAGTTTAAATAACTAATTTGATTGTGCCTTTAAACAGCTTGGAAAATTCCAGAAAATGATGTCATGGCTTTAGAAGCTTCTGATAGGCTTATTGACATAATTTGAGTCAATTGGAGGTGTACCTGTGGATGTATTTCAAGGCCTACCTTCAAACTCAGTGCCTCTTTGCTTGACATCATGGGAAAATCAAAAGAAATCAGCCAAGACGTCAGAAAAATAATTGTAGACCTCCACAAGTCTGGTTCATCCTTGGAAGCAATTTCCAAACGCCTGAAGGTACCACGTTCATCGTACTTTGGTGCCTGAAGGTACCACGTTCATCGTACTTTGGTGCGAAAAGTGCAAATCAATCCCAGAACAACAGCAAAGGACCTTGTGAAGATGCTGGAGGAAACGGGTACAAAAGTATCTATATCCACAGTAAAACGAGTCCTAGATCGACATAACATGAAAGGCCGCTCAGCAAGGAAGAAGCCACAGCTCCAAAACTGCCATAAAAAAGCCAGACTACGGTTTGCAACTGCACATGGGGACAAAGATCATACTTTTTGGAGAAATGTCCTCTGGTCTGATGAAACAAAAATTGAACTGTTTGGCCATAATGACCATCGTTATGTTGGAGGAAAAAGGGGAGGCTTGCAAGCCGAAGAACACCATCCCAACCGTGAAGAACGGGGGTGGCAGCATCATGTTGTGAGGGTGCTTTGCTGCAGGAGGGACTGGTGCACTTCACAAAATAGATGGCATCATGAGGGAGGAAAATTATGTGGATATATTGAAGAAACATTTCAAGACATCAGTCAGGAAGTTAAAGCTTGGTCGCAAATGGGTCTTCCAAATGGACAATGACTCCAAGCATACTTCCAAAGTTGTGGCAAAATGGCTTAAGGACAACAAAGTCAAGGTATTGGAATGGCCATCACAAAGCCCTGACCTCAATCCTATAGAAAATTTGTGGGCAGAACTTAAAAATTGTGTGCAAGCAAGGAGGCCTACAAACCTGACTCAGTCACACCAGTTCTGTCAGGAGTGGGCCAAAATTCAACCAACTTATTGTGGGAAGCTTGTGGAAGGCTACCCGAAACATTCGTCCCAAGTTAAACAATTTAAAGGCAATGCTACCAAATACTAATTGAGTGTATGTAAACTTCTGATCCACTGGGAATGTGATGAAATAAATAAAAGCTTAAATAAATCATTCTCTCAACTATTATTCTGACATTTCACATTCTTAAAATAAAGTGGTGATCCTAACTGACCTAAGACATGGAATTTTTACTTGGATTAAATGTCAAGAATTGTGGAAAAACTGAGTTTAAATGTATTTTGGCTAAGGTGTATGTAAACTTCTGACTTCAACTGTATATATATTTTACTTACATCTCGTAACCAGAAGGTGGTGCAACAGGCCACCAATGATGGTAAACCCACCGAAGTCCAGTTGTATACAAATGAATATCGTAAAATGGATTGGAAAATACATTTAATTCTTGATGAGTGCTAGCTAGTATGTAAATACATATATTTAAGTCAATGAGATGGTGCAGAGTAATGCATTATCATGATCACAGATAATGTTTAATTCAAAAGCTGCTCATACAGGTAATGTTGGAAAGGGCTGGCAACACAAGGGGCTGAAAATGCACATATGCACAACTATACAATTGATTGCTCATCTCAGGTCATTTTAAACAGTGTCCTGATTGTGAGATTTGCATTGCCATTGAGTCCTGAATGTGAGATTTAAATGGATGTATACATAAACACAGACTATGCACTGATCATTAGGTATCTTAACATTTACAAGCAGGCTTAATTCTGTATTACTATGAACAAACTCCCAACTACATACAGTAAAAGCACAGGCACATGTGAACACACAGAAACACACAGATTATACACACTTAAATACACACACACACACACACACACACACACACACACACACACACACACACACACACACACACACACACACACACACACACACACACACACACACACACACACACACACACACACACACACACACACACACACACACACACACGTACGCACTCACACACACATGCCATATGCACGGACCCACACCAACAAATACGTTGATAAAGTCTGCACATACATTCATACAACTGCAATCAATGTACTGTGACATACACACCTATGCACACACACGCATACACACACACACATCTGTGCAGCCTCATTGTCTTTCCCACACCACTGCAGCACCTCCCCTGCTCTGCAGTCCTGGGTGGGGGTAGGGGGCCCACAGGAATGGATGAAAATTCTCAGAAGCCCGTTGCCATGGCACCAAAACAAGGATTTGCCTGCATCACCCAGAGCCTGCTCCATCACTGCGATATAGGAAGGGGTGGGAGGTGTCTCTCTCTCTTGTTCTCTCTCTCTATCACAATCACACTCGCTCCCTCTCACACACACAAACACCCCCCCTCTCTCTCTCCTAACCTCCCTTCTTCCCTCATTCTAAGTGATGATGAATACTGAATCGTATGATAAGGGAGATTCCCATTTTATAGCCACACATAAAGACACTCAATATGAATCTACCTCCACCTGTTCACTAAATAGACACTGGCAATCTATTTGTCAACACACATCATACAGCTGAAGCATCATCATATCTATAGAATCCCTGGCTTCCCTGACAGTGTGTGTCACTGTGTACATATTCCTGGATGATCTAAGAGCAGCCTGGTCCCTCATCCACTCTCCTGGTTGACCCCGCTGGAATGCCAGGGGTTAAACCATCGAGCGCAAGATTCTGATGGATGCCCAAATACAGGCGGATTAACTCTCATCCTGCATCATCCTCTCTCCTCTTTGCGCTGCAGACACACACACACACTCACACACACACACACACACACACACACACACACACACACACACACACACACACATACATACACGGCCGTCCCTGCCGCCAACAGATGTGCACTCTCATCACTCCACAGGCACAACAGTTACATTAGCATCTCCAGCAGCATACTGAGGTGGAATCACAGAAAGAGAGAGAGGGGGTAGAGGTTGAGGAGCAGGGGTAATCACGGTCAGTCAGAGAGAGAGAAAGAGAGTGGACAGTGAGCGCGAGAGATGCTTTTTTACTCGCTGTGGAGCGAGAAAGAATGTAACAGGCAGATAGAAGGAGGAGCGCAGAAGAGAGAGACGGAGGAAAGCTGCTCTTTTTCTTTCCCCTTCCACACGCTACTATACCTGCTTTCTCTCTCTCCCCCCACCTTGCCTCAGACCTTAAATCTTGTGCTGTTCCCTTCCTCCCCTCCTCCCTCTCCGCCTCCTCCTATCGTACACGGTAGCGCTTGCTTTGGGCTGGGAGTGTGGCGCACCTCTCTCTCTCTAATCTCGGTTGGTTTTGTCTCTCGTTGCTCTGCTGCTGCTCTCACAGGGGACTTGTCGCCGGGAAACGGGAATACAAACATGGGAGTGACAGACAGATTGACTGTGGACATGCTGGGAATGGTAATGGGATTGAGCGGGAACGCCACTGGATTTCCCCAACAATTCCCTCTCCCTTCCACCGACATGCAGGATTAACCAGGAACACCAGTTGGATTCCCCCAATTCCCATCGGAGGTAGAGAGTATGATTTTTATCCGCGTGTGTGTGTGTGTGTGTGTGTGTGTGAGGAGTGTGTGATTATGGGGCACAGATGAACACGATGTGTTGTGTGTCTGAGACAGTGCTACAGATGATCGACTCTCCTTTGTCGTTACAGCAAACACCTGCTGGAGCACCTCTGCCTGTATGACTACAACTGGGGAGAAGGAGAAGAGACGTAAAGATAGATGAGAGAAGAGGCTTATGAGGCTTTCCAAGCCTCGGCCAAAATGTGACATTTATTTGAGGATTTTGAAAAAGGTCAAAACTAGAGATTATAAAAGAGGGGGGTATTAGTATATGCCCCCCCCCCCCCCAACGAGAGTGGATTTGAGAATGGGCCCTGTTTGGCACCTCCTGTTGCTGCTCACGCCCCTCCTTTCAGCACAGGTTAGCATAGTTTCTGAATTGGGGACTACAGCCGAGTCAGAGGACCCAACGGTGTCCGTTGTGAGTTCTACAGGGGAGTTGGGCACCCCCTACAGCCCCGATCCCTCAGGGTCGGTCACGACCCCCTCAGAAGCCCCAAAGGAGGACTGGACGTCGGCAGAGATCTTTCTCTACAGCGGGGACTACTCCGTCTTGGGGATAGTGGAGTGCGACCGGGCGTACAGTCTCACGGGTCAGAACGGCCCCCTGCCGCGAGGGTTCTATGGCCCCCTCCGACAGTCCATGGACGCCTTGGCCAACACGGCCAACTTCCTCAACATGATCTTCCAGGCCAGCGACCTGCGGGAGAGCAGTGTGCGAGAGGACATGGAGTGGTACCACGCCATGGTGCGCACCCTTCTGGAGGCCGACCCCCTCATCCGGCAGGCCCTCCTTACCTTTGACGCCGACCCAGCCTCCACCACCCCCCAGCTTGTGCTCCGCGCCTCCCGGAACCCTGCCCACCCCAGGTACCAGAACATCCTCCTCCAGGACCTCTCTAGCCAATGGGAAAGTCTGCACCGCCCGGCCCCCGCACCCGACGACACCTGGTTCAGCAGTTTCAAGTTTCCCGCCTCCTCCAACCAGCCCACCTCGACCCTATCTAAAAGAGTCCTCCTCAATGACCTCAGCACCCTGGACACGCCCAAATGGGGGCGGGGCGATAGCTACGTGACCAATCGCAGCGGGGTGCGCTGGGCCAATGGGCCATTCCTAGAGTGTGAGGACGGCCGCTTCCTGCCGGGCTGGCTGCTCACCCTATCCACTTCCTTCTACGGCCTGAAGCCCGACCTCAGCCCTGAGTTTAGGTCAGTCAGGACCATGGCTGTGTCTAAAATGGCAATCTATTACTTATATGATGGCCCCAACCCACTACTCCTGCCCCCAGTAGGCTATAATTCACGTTTAGTGCCTGGCTCTCAAAATATCTGGCCCCAGCAGCAGTAGCAGCAGCAGCAGCAGCAGCAGCAGCAGCAGCAGTAGTAGCAGCAGCAGCAGCAGCAGTAGCAGTAGCAGTAGCAGTAGTAGTAGCCGCAGCAGCAGCAGCAGCAGCAGCAGCAGTAGTAGTAGCAGCAGCAGCAGCAGCAGCAGCTGCAGCAGTAGTAGCAGCAGCAGCAGTAGCAGTAGTAGCAGCAGCAGTAGCAGTAGTTGCAGCAACAGCAGCAGCAGCAGTAGCAGTAGTAGCAGCAGCAGCAGTAGCATTTGATAAGCATTTGAAATAGCAGATATGATTGAATTACCCATTGCTGGATACCATCTGACATTTTAAAGTAAGGCACTTTTAAAGGCCAAAGAAGTTTATCGAAAGAAAATGTCAAGCTTCAGGGGATAGAGTTGAATATGGATGATTCAATTACAATAATAATATATTTGTTCCCATAAAAGGTCCTGTTGTTTATGTTGCTATTTGCTATTTGTTTGTGTCCAGTTAGTTTCCAGGATATTCTCTTTTACCGAAATGGATGTTTCTCTTTGTGTGTGTGCGCGCTCTTGTGCCAGGGGTGTAATCCGTGTGGATGTAAACGTACAGGGATTTGATGTGAACCAGTGTGCCACGGGGGACGCTTGGTTTGCCAACACACACCAGTGCAACCGCACCACCATGGAGGTAAAGATCTTCTCAAAACATTTCAGACCTGGAAAAATAGTAATTGAACCCCAAATTGTTGTTGAAGAGTTACAGAACCCCTTATCTCTGACCAAGGCCTAGATTCAATCAGATCAAGCATTAACCGGTGATAGTGTTGGAGCTGTCAAATCGGTCATCCCACTCGCATTACACTGGGTGTTGACCAGAGGCAATGCCTCCTCTTGACAATCCTTTGCTCCAACGCTTCACTTTGCTTGAAATTTGTATAAAAGAGAGCATTTTTCTCCTGCTCTGCTAGCAGGGTTCTCCCGGCTCACCTTCTCACAATCCCCCGCACATTTCTCTGCATGCCCTCGTTGAAAATGAATGGGAACACAACTTCTCCTGCTGAATTCGTTGTTGGTGAAACCCCCACGTTAGAAGTTCAGAACGACAAAGTGTAGGCTACATATACACAATGACGCTCAAATTGAAAATCGTTCAACGAAATAATGAGGATTTCTATCACCCTAATCGAGGTGTAGATCTCACATTCCAGTGTTGGAACTTGTAAACAAGGCTGCATTGGAATTCTCTTAATGCAACTCCATGCACCCAATGGCAATGTCTGCTTTAGATATAATGCCAGGATCCACTTGTGGATTTGACCGCTCTAATGCACTTCCACTTCCGACAATGCCAAAACAACCGCTATGCGGATGTCTGCTAAAGCGGATCTGATTGAATAGAGCCCCAAATCTCCTAGAACCAAACCTTGAGTGGGCTACTCTTGTCACAAGAGACTGCAAAATCTCTAACTGACTAAACTCAACTCCACGATTTACATTTGAGGGTGCTGGAGCTCCGACGCCACATACATTTTTTATTTTATTCAAAACTACTGATTAAATCACCCAACATTGTTCTGTGTAATTGCGGGCTATTCTTTGGGTGCTAAAATCTGTAGTTTTTGACACATTTACATTACATTTAAGTCATTTAGCAGACGCTCTTATCCAGAGCGACTTACAAATTGGAAAGTTCATACATATTCATCCTGGTCCCCCCGTGGGGAATGAACCCACAACTCTGGCGTTGCAAGCGCCATGCTCTACCAACTGAGCCACACGGGACCTACAATACTACAATACTACACGACTACAATACTCCAAGCCCTAACCTATACACTTTTGTAAGTCACCATATAGGCACTATTTAAGTAGTAGTGGGTATTGTTTTTTGTTTTTTTTATTATTATTTTTTTTATTTTTTTTAGCCCATTTTCTCCCCAATTTTCGTGGTATCCAATCGCTAGTAATTACTACCTTGTCTCATTGCTACAACTCCCGTACGGGCTCGGGAGAGACGAAGGTCGAAAGCCATGCGTCCTCCGAAGCACAACCCAACCAGCCGTACTGCTTCTTAACACAGCGCGCCTCCAACCCGGAAGCCAGCCGCACCAATGTGTCGGAGGAAACACCGTGTACCTGGCCCCCTTGGTTGGCGTGCACTGCGCCCGGCCCGCCACAGGAGTCGCTGGAGCGCGATGAGACAAGGATATCCCTACCTGCCAAACCCTCCCTACCCCGGACGACGCTATGCCAATTGTGCGTCGCCCCACGGACCTCCCGGTCGCGGCCGGCTGCGACAGAGCCTGGGCGCGAACCCAGAGACTCTGGTGGCGCAGTTAGCACTGCGATGCAGTGCCCTAGACCACTGCGCCACCCGGGAGGCCTGTAGTGGGTATTGTTACATATGATTCATATAAATACACTCATCAACCCTAACCACTTTAAATAGCTTTACTCTCTCTCCATCTCCTCCTTTAGCTTCACCCCCAATTTATTCCCCTTCTCTTCTTTGATCATCATCTGTCCTTTCTGACACAATCCTCTCCCTCTCATCCCGCCCTTCTGTGAAAAGATAGCTGTGCTGGGTGGCGGAGGGATGAGCTGCAGGATTAAGATGATAATCCAGCCATGAACGACATCCTTTCCCCCAATCCCCATGCACCCATCACTCATCTGACAGACAGAAACAACACAGGAGCACACCCATATCCCAATCTCATCAGCATCATCCCCTCTCTAGTCTCATCCTGTCCCCTCATGGAACATCCAGAGACAGGTCAGAGGTGGAACAAGAGAGAGATTGATTTCCAGGTAGAATGGGATGTTTTATTAGAGATTATTTAATTTCCTACAAAAGGAGTTAATTGATTCATGTCTAATTGCGGACTAAGGCCTCTTTAAAAAGGGGAAGAGATGGCTTGAATGCTGAAACCAATTTTTTAAAAATGTAATAATGTATTGAAACTTTATGATCTATCTACACTTAAATCAAGTGATTTGATACCTTCATCAGATTTTTTCAAACGGTAAGAATGTGTCTTTCACTTTCGTGTATGTGTGGGTTACATACAAATTACTCACCAACTCAATTTTAAATCCATGTAACAGTCAACTAAACAAAATAAAAAAACACCTCTCAATCAAATGACAATGCAATAAAATAAATCACCCAATGAACCACATTAGATAGACACTCAGTAAATGTGTCTAGCCATAGAGCAAATACGCCTCTGGAGTGAGCTTGATATGTACATCATGAGGCTTTAAAGTGCAGGTCCATGCTATGTTTACCAACTGGCTGACTTTTAATGATTTACCATGTATGCCATCTCCATCTGAGAGAATTAAATTGCCTTCATGCCTACGTTCAGTTTAATCCACGGCACATACAAATATTTAACCCTTTAAGTAGGAACGAGAATACCCCGCCCACCTGAGGATCTGTATTTTTCAGGCATCTATTTCCTGTGTTTGAGGGAGGCAAAATCCACGTCACTTAAATTTCGCTAGATTGATAGTCATTTTAATACTCCGACTCTTTCATACTCTTGCCTGTCGTTATTTCCATTAACGTTACGAACGTGGAAATGTTTGTTATGACCTGTCAAACACACCGTGGTAATGGCTGCAATGGGCTACATTGCCTTTCTGTTGAATCTATACGAAAGCTAAAGCTTCGTCAGGGATTTAATACACCGTCTCGCTTACATCACAAGAATGACCTTATTTTGATGGTGTTCATTTTTGTGGAATTTTAACAAGTAATAATTTAATATAGGTAGGGAACTGGTCTGTCTGCCCAATATAAAGGATCAAAACTGGCGGAGGAATACAAATAGTATAAATAGGAAAGTATACCAGTTTCATTTGAGGACCAGCATGTTGTCAACTATGCCATACAGATTCCAAAATAGTTGTGAAGAGATTTTTGATGTACCGATTCCATGGTATGAGTTGATATATAAAACAACACACGATTCAAGACTTGCTTTTCAGCTAAAATTATTATATAGAATTCTTGCCACCAACAAAATGTTGAGTATTTGGGGCATAAAATCATCGAAGCTCTGCAGATTTTGTTGTGAGGATACAGAATCAATAGACCATTTATTTTGGCCCTCAGGTAGCCTGTTTCTGGTCTCAGGTTCAGGAATGGCTGAAAATGCATAGCATTGATCTAAAATTGACCCTAGAAATAGTACTGTTAGGAGATCTGGAGAGACCGGGTCAGTCAATTACTAATATACTAATACTCTTAGTAAAAGTATTTCTTCAACTCACAATCTGTGGATTCTATTCGATTATATAGATTGAAATTGTACGTTAAACATCACAGCATAGCTGAAAGATATATGTTGTGTAGAAATCCGAAGAGGGTGGCCAGCAGAGATAGGTGGGATGGGCTGAGGGAAGCTGAGGGTTGGGATGTGGAATTGGAGACAAGTGGGAGTGGAGTTGCTGTGCAGGAGATATAATTATGGTCAAAGGTAAAAGTAAAAAATAAAGTAAAAATAAACATAATAAAAATTGTTTGAATGACACTGAGGGGCAGTGTTATTAGAGCTACTGCCGGTTTGCCTGAGGCTGATGCCGTGCAGGTGTTTGTACACATGCATATACACACACTCTCATTCAAATAAACACATATAAGAACACACACATACATGTAATAGTGCCAGACATGCACACAAACATATACAGTTGGCATTGCTGTTAAGATTTTCGTTGTCTTTGATGTCCTTTGTTGAATTTTTTTGTTTTTGTTTTTATATATTTTTATTTATTTTTTGCATTGTTTGCTGTTTTCTCCTGTCTTTTCATTTTATCTCTTTAGTTCTTCTCTTGGTTGTTGGTGCATTGGGAGTTTCTTGGGGCAATGGGATTAATTGTATTTTTTATTTTTCTTCTTGGGGGGGGGGTCTATGGGAGGGGTCTCGAATGGTTGAGGGAGAGCTATGGGGAACTGTGGGGGGATCTTGGAGGGTTCGGGTTCACGTTTTTTGGCCTGTTGGGAGATCTGTCAACGTGCCCTTGAGCAGGGCATTGACCCTGGATGCTTCTTTCTGTGTGTCACTCTGAATGGGAGTCTGTTGGATGACTGGTATGGTGTAGTTGTTGAGCGGCTTCACTGAAAGTATATTGTATGTTTCGGATATTCAATAAAAAAAATATATATATATTAACAAAACAGTTCTAAAATATATACAAAAATACTATTTTGGTAAATATATTTTAATACTGTTGAAATGTTTACAAATTAAATGCACTGATGTGAAACCAACTTCAGAAAATGAAGACTCGAATTATAGTGATATGTCTGATCTCGCAAACAATGTAAATTATGTTTAGATACTGTAGGTGTAATCTAGAGACAAGCGTGTTGATTTTTAATGTGAGGGTATCCTGCTATTGACACACTTGTTGAATTATGCAAGAGAACGTGACAACAACAGTAATAAATGAGGCGGTCTAGACAGTGCAGGTAGGGTTGACCGAGCAAGTGTCTGGTGGTTGCGGCCCTGTTCCTCCTCGTTGTGTTAATTTATGCAAATATGCAAATACATCTGGTGTATTTATGCAAATTAGATACGTAATTTAAAAAATACCTGATACAATAAGTAAATGTATATGAGTGCATTCTAAGAAAAAAAACTGAAATTTGACAATAAATTGAACACCTGAATTCCCACCAAAATCCCTGAACTCCATTCATTATTTGTCCGTGCCAGTAAAATGTTTTATGTGCTATAACTCAGTCAATATCTCACGGATTATAAAAATTCAAAAAGTTTGGAGTATCTTCCTCCATTGTCCAACTGCTGCATTTATTAGAAAAGTTTTCAAAACCTTTTAACAATTTCGATGACCGTTGCTATTTTAAACATGCCATTAGGTCTGTCACTACCTGATGTGGGGGTGCACGTGTACTTGAGTGTGGGCGTACGTGTACTTGAGTGTGGGCGTGTGTGTGTTACGTGCATGCATGCATGCATGCATGCGTGTTTGTGTGTGTGTGTGCATATGGGATTTCACTGGTATAAAAGGGATAACGCTCTTGGTAGCGAAGCATTACATATCCATTTAGGTTTTAACTTAGATTAACACAGAGGCGAGAGGCGAGCGTCCAAATGGGTGTTTCCTTGACTGAGTGCTGCTGTGCTGGGAACCATCATGGTGGAAAAACTAACACCAGGCTGGCTGAGAGAACATTTGGAACACACTACATCTCCATTAAGAATGGCCAAGCATGTCAGTCCAATCAGGCATAGGCAATACAGTCACCTAACTGTAATAATTTATACCAACAAAGCCCTTTTTACCATAACAAGAGAACATTGTGTTTTTGGCCATTTTTACCCAGAAATGCTGGTATTACAGCAGCAGCGGAGATGATGCCTTGGTTGAATTGGTTTTTCTGACATCCACAGCTGTTAACAGCTGGAAACTTTGCAATGGATGCAGATATGCCAACGATAAAGTATTGCTTGCATTTAATTAAATCGTTTTTTATTCCCTAGACCCTATTCATCCTTCGTAATCATGTGCGTAGACTCCGTCTAGCCAATCAGGTTTCAGCCAATTAGAGACATTGATTGATCAAAACTCAAACTACTAGCCTCAGAGGATATTTACACCCCTGTCCTTGTACTGTGATGTGAACTCTAATCCCCACTGCTTTTACTACCCTCCAGTGTGAGCCAATCACAGGCCAGGGATTCAGATTGGGCCAGTACTGCTGTCGCTGCAAAGAGGGATACTACAGCCCCCCAATGGACGGTAAAGAAGACACACAGGCTTCATCCCAAATGGCACCCTATTCCCTTTATAGTGCACTACTTTTGACCAGGGCCCACGGGCTAGTGCACCATGTAGGGAATAGGGTGCCATTTGGGATGCATACACACAATCAAGAACATTTCTATTCAATATTTGTCTAAGAACTTTACTTCATATAAGACCCTGGTCAAGGTGATGTAATCTTTTGACTTGTACGCCAAAAACAGCTCTAAAACAATACTTAAAGGTGTATTGTCGTCACTGTCCAGCTGTCTTTGTTTCTATCCCCGTGCGTGTCTAATACAGAAGGTGGTGCTCTGAACGACAGTGGTGGGGAGGGGGGTGGCGTGTGTTACCCGGCCCTGCCCATCTGTCTCCCCTGTTGGCCGGGCTGCAAGCGTTGCGAGGACGGCACCCCGTGTTGGGTAGAGGAGGACTGGTTCCTCAGAGCCGGGGTGCTGGCCGTCCAGTGCTTCTTCATGCTGCTGGTGTTCATCAGCATGCTGGTGGCCTACCAGTTCAGACGCAGCAGGGTGAGTGAGTTCTAGTGAGTGAGAGGGTCATATTCATTAGGGTACACTGTAGCAAAATGTATAGCAACGGAAAATGAAAATGAGTGCTTCTTGTTGGACAAGTTAAGGTAGTCCCTCCCTGTTGCAGTATGTTTTCTTCCATATGGTGCCTAATGAATACACCTCTGGAGTAGCTCCTCTAACAGTTAAGGTTAATGGTAGAGTCATATGATTCTAGATCTGTGGTTAGGGGCAACTTCTACAACAAGCCATCATTGATGGTTAACTGTGCGGTTTCATTATGAAGTTCTCACTAATCTTCAAGTTTCAAAGTTTATTCGCAGTGCTACTTTAGTCTATACTTAGAAGGAAATTGATATGAAGCTCTGTTAAAAGTAACAATTAAGTCGTTCCCTCATTCTTTTCAATCACTGTCAGTGCTAGAATATTGCTTCCTTGTATAAAGCATATGCTGAAACTCTGTGACTCTATCACAGGTAATCTAGTCATCTTGACGTCTTCTGTCATTACTCATCATTGTCGTTGTCACTCTAGATAAGAAATATGGAAATACCTAACTCTGGGCTCTGAGCTTGAATTTAAAAAACGTCTCAAAGTAGTAGTGCTGATCTAGGATCAGTTCCTCCCTGTCCATATAATATTATTCACCACGATCTATAAGGCCAAACTGATTCTATATCAGCACTACTCTAAGACTCCTGAATATGAGCCCTGAGTGTTAACATGAATTTAATATCTTAAGACATGTTCTATGTGACAGCTTATGCATTAATACATGTATCCGATATCAGATGTGTGCATACAGTATGGCCAACATACAGGTCACTGACAAAATAAAGAAAACACCAACATAAAGTGTCTTAATAGGGCGTTGGGCCACCACGAGCTGCCAGAACAGCTTCTATCCACCCTGGTATAGATTCTACAAGTGTCTGGAACTCTGTTGTAAGGATGCGACACCATTCTTCCATGAGAAATTCCATAATTTGGTGTTTTGTTGATGGAAAACGCTGTGTGTGTTCAATTGGGTGGAGATCTGGTGACTGAGACACACACGCTTTAAACCCCCTATACTCTTTTGAGTCCCCTCTTTCAAAGTCACTGAGATCTCTTCTAGCCATGGTAGCCAAATTAATGGCCAACTGGGCATGTTTATACAAGTGTAACAGTATAACTTTAGTACGTCCCCTCGCCCCGACCTCGGACGCGAACCAGGGACCCTCTGCACACATCAACAACAGTCACCCACGAAGCATCGTTACCCATCGCTCCACAAAAGCCGCGGCCCTTGCAGAGCAAGGGGAACCACTACTTCTAGGTTTCAGAGCAAGTGACGTAACTGACTGAAAGGCTGCTAGCGCACACCCTCGCTAACTAGCTATCCATTTCACATCCGTTACACTCACCCCCCTTTCGACCTCCTCCTTTTCCGCAGCAACCAGTGATCCGGGTCAACAGCATCAATGTAACAGTATAACTTTAAACTGTCCCCTCGCCCCGACACGGGCGCGAGCCAGGGACCCTCTGCACACATCAACAACAGTCACCCACGAAGCGTCGTTACCCATCGCTCCACAAAAGCCGCGGCTCTTACAGAGCAAGGGGAACCACTACTTCTAGGTTTCAGAGCAAGTGACGTAACCGACTGAAAGGCTGCTAGCGCGCACCACCGCTAACTAGCTAGCCATTTCACATCCGTTACACTAGCATGATGGAATGGGTCGTTTTAATTGCTTAATTAACTCAGAAACCACACCTGTGTGGAAGCACCTGCTTTCAAATACTTTGTACCTCTCATTTGCTCAAGTGTTTCCTTTATTTTGGCAGTTACCTGTATATCTTCATGTATCGTCACATTACAGCAGGGGCATTAGTATAATTGTACCTCCCCCTGGCCATTCTTCCTCTCCAAGACAGTGCTCCACGGACCTAGTCTCTGCATACATCAACACATGTAGAGTTAAATGGTTAAACACGGAGCAGCGATGGTCCACAGAGACATCAAAAATCAAAGCACTGTAAGATAAGCACATCATACTGAACCAATCATGTTTCCTCAATTCCTCTCTCTCCCCCTCTCCTCACTTTCCATCTCCCCTTCCACCTCTCTCTCCCTCATCCACCCCTTCCCTCTCTCCGCCTCATCACCCGCATCCTTCTCTCCATCGACCTCTACCTTCCGTCTTCTCTGCCCTCCCTCACCCCTTCCCTCCCCTTCCCTCTCTCCCGCATCCATCCCTCCTCTCTACCCTCCCTCCATCTTCCATCTCACCTCTACCCCTTCTCTCTGTCTATCTCACCTATAGAGGATCCGGGCATCAGGTCTCCTTCTGTTAGAGACCATCCTGTTTGGCTCTCTGCTCCTGTACTTCCCGGTGAGTGAGAGAGTGTATGAGCGAGTGATGGGAGGGAGGGGGAAGGTTGCATCCCAAATGGCACCCGTATAGACCCTAGTCAAAAGTAGTGCACTAGGGTGCCATCTGGGACGCAGCCGATCTGGGACGCAGCCGATGTATTCGTTGCATTACTCAATGGCTTTCAATAGATGATCGATCACTTGTGTGATTCATTATCTCAACGAAGTAGTCGTTGCAAGACTCACTCATACATGTATCTAGCCTGAATCACTGATCAAAGTATCCCGTTCAAGCCAATGGTAAGTGGTGGGGGCATGCGGTGCCCTTGTAAGTCATTGATCATATTACTTCGCTCGCTAGAACACAAGGTTGAGTTACATATGTGCGATATACACATATTAATGTGTTCCCAGCTTTGCTATATTCCCACTTCACTACGGTATCACAGATACACTAAAGAAACACCTATGGGGGATTCAGATGCTAAAAGGCTGATACAAAGGTGAAATTCCTTTCAGTCTGCTGTAGCTGTGGCGCATTGGCCCAGACAAAAGGGCAACCGAGGGACAGACTCTCTCATCTCTGTAGGGCATCACCTGGGGTGGTCACACACCGTCCCCTTTAGCCCTCCAGCCATTTGATCTACTGTTGCCGCGGTCAACGACCTAGAGCACACATACAATTCCACTCATGTACACACACGGTCCTGTACACTGCTCATTTCTGTATACGTTCTGTACTGTTGTATACAGTTGTGATTACTAAGTGCATCCTGTGTCTCCCCTCTTGAGGTAGGTAGAAATGTTCAATTTGAACACATTATAATCAATTATGCTTCTGTATTATTTTTTATCCACAAAGCCTGTTGCCTATTGTAACTATAAAGACAAGGTAAACTAAGCTCATAGGGAGTGATTTTGCGTGATATAACATCTGCTAATACCTCTCTCTATCTCTCCCCCTCAGGTTTTCATCCTGTACTTCAAGCCCAGCACCTTCCGATGCATCCTGCTTCGCTGGGTGCGACTTCTGGGCTTTGCCATAGTCTATGGAACGGTAACACTGAAGATATATAGGTCTGTACTACCGCACTCTCTCACTACTACATTTCACGTATCGTCAGTATCACCGCATGTGTATCCCCTCGTTATAGTCAGGTCGAACAATATGTTGTGAGATCTTTCACTGAACTCAGATCAGTTTGTATGCTGTAATGTAATTCAAAATGTCTCAAAAAGTGTCTGTATATGTATCTCTCTGTGGAATGAGTAACATCAAGTCAACTTCCCACACATACAGGGTTCTCAAGGTGTTCCTGTCGCGCACAGCCCAGAGAGTGCCCTACATGTCCAGCATACACCTGCTGAGGTTGCTGGGAGTCATGGTTGTGACCGTCAGCTGGTTCCTGTGTGCGTGGACCGCGGGCGTTCTACAGAACCGTGACCGTAACGTTCCATTACTGATCATATCGACCACGTCGGATGGTCAGGGCTTCAGCCTCTGTGACCTGGACCGCTGGGACTACATGATGGCCGTGGGTGAGTGGATAACACTAATTGAAAAAGAGGGTTGTTTGTGTTTTCCAGGTGATACAGAGAACAAAAATCTATATTGAAAAGAGAGACTCCAGCACACGAGCATTCTTGTGTAGACCTATTGACCAAAACCAAAAATCCAGTGGATGCTACTGTTATCGATTTGGCTTTTTCTGTCTGGTTTCAAATAAAAGAACACTGAGCTACAAATCACTTTCCTGATTGAGGTCAGGGGTAAAATCAATTTACAAAGATGATTTTGAGCTCAAAAAACCCAGACAAAACAACATTACTGCCTGATGCTAATTGTGTATGAGAAGAAAATAAACGTTATGTCTGTCTCTTTGTATGTCTCAGCCGAGCTGATGTTTCTGTGCTGGGGCAGTTTACTGTGCAGTGCTGTGAAGCCCGTGCCCTCAGCCTTCCACGAGCCTCGCTACATAGGTATCGCCATACACAACGAGCTGCTGCTATCCTCCATGTTCCACCTGCTACGGTAACCAGTGTACATGATACCCAGCTCTAAACAGAGGCAGTAAACCGGGATAAAGAATATTATTTATAGTATATAAGCCTACACTAGATGACTGACAGGGGGCACTGTTTTGAAGCCACTGCACCTCCATCCATCTAGGCACTCCCCAACCATTGTGATAAATATTATTATTCATGTCTACATGTTTTTTATACAATACGTTTATTTTATTACAGACTCAATGCATACTTTAAATTATATTATGTGAGCTAAACGTTAAAAAAACACAAAAAAAACATGTTCCTTAAAGTATCATTTTTTGAAAGTTACTGTGCCCACCAACAAAAAATACCTAAATTCATGTAATTTTGTCTTTGAAACATTTAATTCCTATGGAAAACTGCTTCTTCTGGGGAGTGCCAATATGGCCGACCGGTGGCTTCAAAGCCTCTCATTGGCCAATACATAGCATCAGCAATCCAGGGTTTATATACATCATTGAATAAAACATATTTATTCACTAGGAGAAATGCATATTGTATAGGGACATATAACATGTCTTTCTGTTCTATATTTTCCTTAGGTTTGTCATGCCCTCTCTGCATCCTGACTGGATGCTGTTGCTGTTCTTCACCCATACGCACGTCACTATCACTGTGACACTCGCCCTGCTCTTCATACCCAAGGTACACTACCGCTCAAAAGTTTGGGGAACTCTTAGAAATGTCCTTGTTTTTGAAAGAAAATCACATTTTTTCAATTAAAATAACATCAAATTGATCAGAAATACAGTGTAGACATTAATGTTGTAAATGACTATTAATGTTGTAAATGACTAAATGGCTGATTTTTTATGGAATATCTACATAGGCCCATTATCAGCAACCATCACTCCTGTGTTCCAATGGTACACTGTGTTAGCTATTCCAAGTTTGTAATTTTAAAAGGCCAATTGATCATTAGAAAACCCTTTTGCAATTATGTTAGCACAGCTGAAAACTGTTGTCCTGATTAAAGAAGCAATAAAACTGGCCTTTCAACTAGTTGAGTATCTGGAGCATCAGCATTTGTGGGTTCAATTACAGGCTCAAAATGGCCAGAAATAAAGAATGTTCTCCTGGAACTCGTTAGTCTATTCTTGTTCTGAGAAATGAAGGCTATTCCATGCGAGAAATTGACAAGAAAAGGAAGATCTTGTACAACGCTGTGTACTACCCCCTTCACAAAACAGCGTAAACTGCTCTAACCAGAATAGAAAGAGTGGGAGGCCCCGGTGCACAACTGAGCAAGAGGACAAGTACATTAGAGTGTCTAGTTTGAGAAACAGATGCATCACAAGTCCTCAACTGGCAGCTTCATTATATAGTACCCGCAAAACACCAGTCTCAACGTCAACAGTGAAGAGGCGACTCCAGGATGCTGGCCTTCTAGGCAGAGTTCCCCTGTCCAGTGTCTGTGTTCTTTTGCCCATCTTAATATTACATTTTTATTGGCCAGTCTGAGATATGGCTTTTTCTTTGCAACTCTGCCTAGATGGCCACCATCCCAGAGTTGCCGCTTCACTGTTGGCGTTGAAACTGGTGTTTTGCGGGTACTATTTAATGAAGCTGCGAGTTGTGGTCTTGCACCAGGGCCTCCCACTCCTCTTTCTATTCTGCTTAGAGCCAGTTTGCGCTGTTCTGTGAAGGGAGTAGTACACAGCGTTGTCCGAGATCTTCAGTTTCTTGGCAATTTCTCGCATGCAATAGCCTTAATTTCTCAGAACAAGAATAGACTGGCGAGTTTCAGGTCTTTGTTTCTGGCCATTTTGAGCCTGTAATCGAACCCACAAATGCTGATACTCCAGATAATCAACTAGTCTAAAGGCCAGTTTTATTGCTCCTTTAATCAGAACAACAGTTTTCAGCTGTGCTAACATAATTGCAAAAGGGTTTTCAAATGATCAATTAGCCTTTTAAAATGATAAACTTGGAATAGCTAACACAACGTGCCATTGGAACACAGCAGTGATGGTTGCTGATAATGGGCCTCTGTACGCCTATGTAGATATTCCATTAAAAAAATCAGCTGTTTCCAGCTACAATAGTCATTTACAACATTAACAATGTATACACTGTATTTCTGATCAATTAGACGTTATTTTAATGGACAAAAAAGGTGCTTTTCTTTCAAAAACAAGGACATTTCTAAGTGACACCAAACTTTTGAACGGTAGTGTACATGGCAATTTTCTTCCACAAGCAATATAAGCAGAAATCTGAATCTGACACAAAATAACTACTGTATGTGTGTTCTGTAGTTCCTCTATGTTTCGAGGGCGGGGAGAGAGGAGATTGCAGAGGAGGTTTATGAGGATGAGGTGGAATTGCGGCGATCCGGCTCGTACCTCAACAGCAGTTTTACCTCAGCAGTTTGGAGTGACCACAGCTTGGACCCCGATGACATTCGGGTAAACTCCTTTTCTACCCTGGACACTTACTAAGTGACCATTTCTATTCAGGCACTGTCTAGGCCAAGAGGGGGAGAAATGATTAAATCAAATTTAAACCTTAGTAAAATAAAACAATTATAAACATTGAATTACTGCTATAACCATTTGTAGGATCACTTTATACTAATTTAAAACCAATTCTAATTTTCATTATAAACTTAGACATATAAAGCCCTGTGTGTATTTCACAATTAGTGGCCTGGCATAGATCTGACCTGTGTTTTCTCCTCCGCCTGCCCCTTCTCTTCTCCCTAAACTTGCTCTCCTTGTCCTTAACAATAACTCTTCCCCAACTAACTGTTCCCTATGGTTTTTCCCTCTGCTCACTCATACCAATACCCTCCCTAATTCCCTTTATCCTTCATTCTCTCTTCCTTTTCACCTGCACCAGGATGAGCTGAAGAAATTGTATGGTCAATTGGAGGTCCACAAGACCAAGAAGATGACAGCAAACAACCCCCACCTGCAGAAGAAGCGCAGCTCTCGGCGCGGGCTGGGCCGGTCCATCATAAAGCGTATCACTGAGATCCCAGAGTCCATGAGTCGACAGTGCAGCCGTGATGGCAAAGAGGTCAACTTGGGCAGCAGGGATGTTACGCACGCCGAGTCCAGTAAGAGAGCGCCAGATACTTTTAGCATAAATTACAAAGATCAACCAGTAAAGCAGTCTTCACCAGTGCTGCGTAAATCTCAAAGTGACTATGACTATGTAACCGATAAAGACCCCTCTTTGCACGACTCCATGTTAAGGGCGAATCTAGCTAAGAGATGCTCACAGCGCTCTGAGACAGACTCGCTGTATATGGCACCATTGGTCTGTAAGTCGGCCAGTGCCCAAAACCTTACAGTTGATAACAATCTCCTGCTTCCTGGATCTACCAAGCTACACAAGTCACTGAGTTTAGTGTCCAGTAAAGCCCACAGTCTGGAAGACACCTCTCGGGTAGGCAGAGATACCCAAAGTGAGCAAGGGCAGTCCCAACAGGATGTAGCTATCAAGGAACAGACCTCAAGTGCCCTTGTGCAATCCCAGTCCTATGACAAGGCCGAAGTGTGTCCCTGGGAGCTTGCGGAGGAACGCCCTGCCAATAAGAACCAGCCACACGTTACCTTTGCTCCCTCTGAAGAAGAACCACAGAGCCCAGAGAGTTTATCATCACCAATACTGAAACATATTTGCCCCTGGGACCATTTACCAGTTCCTACCCCAGTAGAAAGTCCTGCTGGGGATTCACAAGGCGGAGAGGCAGAATGTGAGTCCCCGAGACCACAGTCTCCCATCTCCGCTAGTGTACCTGGGTCCCCAAAGGACATGCGGGTCTTCTCCTTCCGCACTTCCACCCAGAAATGGCTCTCTGTGAAATCTTTCGTAGGATCTGTGGATGCAAGCACCAAGGAAAAATCCAAAAAGGAGACAGCAGGAGATACGGTAAAGAAACAGGACTCAATATCACAAAAAAGCCAGGGGAGTGTAGCCGCCATCGCCGTCATCGCAGCATTAAAATTAAAAACGCCAAGCATTTCCAGCGCAGAAACGAAATCACAAAGTGTTTCAAACTTGGAGAAGAAATCTAATGTTTCATGCATAGACAAAAGGACACAGCAAAAAAGAAGTATGACAACAGTAGATGTGAAACCTGCCCTCGTGAAACAGGCTGCAATCAGACTGTCCTCAAGTGATTCCTCTGAAAGAAGTCCTAGGAGAATAGTGGTTGTACAGTCCACTGTCTATCCTTGGGAGTCAGAGGACATGCAAAAGGACAGTATGTATGAAAACGTGTTCATCTCAAGCAAAAACACTGCACATAGCACAGCTAAGACTCCTTCCACTCACAGAAAGGGTAGCCAAATTAGGCCTGCTCTGAGTGTTGCCCAATCAGATATTTGCCCATGGGATGTTCCTGCTTCCTCCCAGCAAGCCCCACAGAGACAACAAAGCACCATAGCAGACATCTGCCCGTGGGAGGTGGAGGAACCAGAGGAGGATCCAAAGGCGCCTGCACATGTCAGTGTATGTCCTTGGGAATCAGAAGAAGTATTGAAAAGACAGGAGAGTATCCGGGGAGATGTATGCCCTTCGGAAGCTAGTGTTTCCGCCATCACAATTACCTCAGCGTCCAACCAGTCTGAGAAGAAACCAGAGGGTCTGAACAAGAAACCAACAGACGTATGTCTTTGGGAAACCGATGAAACCCCACAGATTTCTCAAGGCCTAAAACCCCAAGAGAGTGTACGGGTTGATGTCTGCCCTTCGGATGTGGGGTATTCCTTCCCTGAAAAAGTAAAGGTGGCGATTATTTATGAAAATGTTCATCCACAGGAGAACAAGGGATTGCATAAGGCACGACCAAAATGTCAGGAGACAATACATGCAAATGTCTGTCCATGGGAATCTGAAGAGACCCCAAAATCCCAAGACGGTGTACGGGAGAATGTCTGTCCTTGGGAATCAACGGACACACCAAGCATTGGGAAGCAAGATGTACAAACAAAAAGCACAGAGCAAGCTAAATCTGCCCATGAAAAACGAAGTGTCCCCATAGCGAAAGCATGTCCATGGGAATTCCCTGACCAACCGAAAGACTTGACAGTACTTTGTCCTTGGGAAAAGGAGGAGAGTCCAATGACACCCATAGCCATAAAGATCACCAAAGGATCATTTCCCCAGGAGACCACTGTTGCAAAAACCGACATTTGTCCATGGGACATTGGATACCAAGAAAAGACAGATGGAAAAGACAGCCCTTGTACAAATATTTGTCCTTGGGAAACCCAAGGCAGAACTCAAGCTGATCCAAAAAAGACTGACAGCGTTCAAGTAAATATTTGTCCTTGGGAGACTGAGAAACCAGAGCAGCAAGAAAGGACTCCGGCTATTGTCTCCATAGAAACAGGAAAGACTAAAAGACAAGACAGCACTCTGGCAGATGTTTGTCCTTGGGAAACAGGGGCAACTGATGAGCCAAACAAGACAAAAAGACGAGATGGCACTCAAACGGACGTTGGTCCATGGAAAACTGAGGATCCAAAAAATACAGAGGAGAAAGATGGTGTCAAAGTTGATGTTTGTCCTTGGGAAACTGGAGAGACTGACAAGACAAATGGACAAGACAGTACTAAAGCAGATATCTCCAAGGAAACACAAAAAGAGAAAATACGAGACAGTGTTCGAGTTAATATTTGTCCTTGGGAAACTGATGTCCCCGAAGAATCAGAAAAGATGAAAAAGCAAGACGGTGTTCAGGCAGATGTTTGTGTATGGGAAACTGGTCCAGCTGAAGAGTCAGAAAAGACTAAAAGCCAGGACAGCACTAAGGCAGATGTTTGTGTATGGGAAACTGGTCCAGCTGAAGAGTCAGAAAAGACTAAAAGCCAGGACAGCACTAAGGCAGACATTTGTCCATGGGAAACTGGTCCAGCTGAAGAGTCAGAAAAGACTAAAAGCCAGGACAGCACTAAGGCAGACATTTGTCCATGGGAAACTGGTCCAGCTGAAGAGTCAGAAAATACTAAAAGCCAGGACAGCACTAAGGCAGACATTTGTCCATGGGAAACTGGTCCAGCTGAAGAGCCAGAAAAGACTAAAAGCCAGGACAGCACTAAGGCAGACATTTGTCCATGGGAAACTGGTCCAGCTGAAGAGTCAGAAAAGACTAAAAGCCAGGACAGCACTAAGGCAGACATTTGTCCATGGGAAACTGGTCCAGCTGAAGAGTCAGAAAAGACTAAAAGCCTGGACAGCACCAAGGCAGACATTTGTCCATGGGAAACTGGTCCAGCTGAAGAGTCGGAAAAGACTAAAAGCCAGGACAGCACCAAGGCAGACATTTGTCCATGGGAAACTGGTCCAGCTGAAGAGTCAGAAAAGACTAAAAGCCAGGACAGCACTAAGGCAGACATTTGTCCATGGGAAACTGGTCCAGCTGAAGAGTCAGAAAAGACTAAAAGCCAGGACAGCACCAAGGCAGACATTTGTCCATGGGAAACTGGTCCAGCTGAAGAGTCAGAAAAAACTAAAAGCCAGGACAGCACTAAGGCAGTCATTTGTTCATGGGAAACTGGTCCAGCTGAAGAGCCAGAAAAGACTAAAAGCCAGGACAGCACTAAGGCAGACATTTGTCCATGGGAAACTGGTCCAGCTGAAGTGTCAGAAAAGACTAAAAGCCTGGACAGCACCAAGGCAGACATTTGTCCATGGGAAACTGGTCCAGCTGAAGAGTCAGAAAAGACTAAAAGCCAGGACAGCACCAAGGCAGACATTTGTCCATGGGGAATTGGTCCAGCTGAAGAGCCAGAAAAGACTAAAAGCCAGGACAGCACCAAGGCAGACATTTGTCCATGGGAAACTGGTCCAGCTGAGGTGTCAGAAAAGACTAAAAGCCTGGACAGCACCAAGGCAGACATTTGTCCATGGGAAACTGGTCCAGCTGAAGAGTCAGAAAAGACTAAAAGCCAGGACAGCACTAAGGCAGACATTTGTCCATGGGAGACCAGGGATCCTATAGAACCAGAGAAGATAAAAAAGCAAGAAAGTGTTCAAGAAGACGTTTGCCCATGGGAAACTGATGAACCAGAAAAGTCTGCAGAGAAAGAGGAAACTAGGATTGCCAGTGGCATACAGGACGTCACAGAGACCCAGGGTGCACTCTCTATGGAGGGTGACGCTGCAGAACCTGTAGCCGGCAGCACGCATACGGCAGAGGCAGCCAAAGCTAACATGCCCCTGGCTCGGCGTGACGCTATGTGCCCTTGGGAGATGGAACGGACCAAACCACCATCATCCCCATCATCCATTACAGAACACGACAATAACTCTGACGTTTTTACATGGGAGCCTGAAAACATTCTTGAAGAGGAAGAGGAGGAAGACGATGCCGAGAGTGCTGCTGAAGCCTTCGTCTTCCCATCCGACTTCTAAACGCCAAGACTGTCAATTACTGGCTAGAACAAGAATGGTCTCAGTGAGTTGTTGCACCCGATTCACTGACTGGGTCACTGTGCAAAGCTGTCCCATAGCAGGGGGGGGTAATGAATCGGACATGACCTTTGCAAACCTGAATGTAGCAAAGGCCCTTGGACTGTCCATCCATAACACTCCCCAGAAAGACACTGCTCCACAAGCAATACACCCCTGGGCCAGGATCTGCAAATGCTCTGCCCACCAGAGGTACATTTACCCTCCCAGGTTCTCAATCAGAGAAAGCGTCTGGATGCAGTCCCTCTCCTTCTTCTTACCCCTTTTAGAAAGGTATATTGTTTTCGGTCTTTGTGTGTTTAAGTGACAATGGGCTCTTCTGTATCACACAGTTAAAACCCCATCGCTATGGCTGTGAAAGGTTGACAATGTGTTTAAATAACAGCCTGAGCTTTACGAAGCTGGTGATAACTCCTTATAGACACACAGGGATATAATCTACACAAGACCAGTGCTCCTTCAGGTTAACCTGTAAGCACATCCAGCAGTTTGGAAATCACTGATTACAATGGTGGTGATGCATGTCCTTTTGTTGCCTGCTATAAACACATTCCAAACAATTTAAGGACAGCTTTCCAGCTGTAATATTGTGTGCTTTTTCAAAGTCAATTGTGTCAATTACACAGTCGTGGCTACAATGATATCAAATTTAATATCAGTAATGTAGATCAACAACATGATCATGTCCCCACAGACACAGAGCTAATATTAATAACACATCTAACTTTAACAGAGAACTTAAATCGTACTAATTCAATATTGACTTGTGAAGAGCTAGCTATAATCTGTTCTTTTGAATAATTTACAATACCAATTTTATTAGAAGAATAAATACATGAATTTATATTTTTTTAAAAGGTAGATCTACACTGAGGAGAATGCAAGACCAAACCTTTTTTCACATTATTTTTTTTAAGCATATAACTCAATTTGGAAACAGTTGCCCTAAAAAGAACTGCACCTCAGTATAGTCCTGCTAAAACTGTACATAAGGCCATTGTCATTGATTTATTCACCATTTCCATGCTTTATTTACCAAATGTATCCATCCATATTTGCCACATCTCCGCATTCAGTGAAAATGAAAGTTTGTGCGGTGGTGATATCATGTTATTCGCAATGGACCAACTTCGTTTTGTGAGCGTTTTTTGATGCATGTAATGTGTTTTTTGAATGGGTGTGCTGTCTTTTTGTTAAGTAGAATCAAACGCCATCATTACACAATGCATCCTTTTTGTATGCAAGTTGAAAGTGATTTCTGTTGAGATTTCAGTTATTTTTGTATGTATTGCCTATGAAAAGTACAGATTATTCTGATATAAAATGTACATTCACTGAAATCAAAAAGGTATGAAAAAAGAGATGGGACATTTTATTTTTGTATTCTTTAAATTAACATGTAATATATTCACCATTGAAATAAACCATATAATCTGTACAGATCTGGACAATATGGATTATTATTGTTTTAGATATACAAGTTTTAGATGTAACGAACAACAGTGCATTTTTATTTAAAAAGGCAGAAAACATCATGAAGCTACATTTAGTTCTTTAAAAAAAATTGAATGTTCATTTTAACAGTTGATTTTGAGTCTGTACGTGTTGGCCCAGAATTACAGCTCCCACCTGTGGTCTATTTGTGCCACTGCACATCCTTAGGCTTGGGCACTTCATAGTTGAGCTCCTCAAATTCCTCGCCTGGCTTGAGCTCCGGGCCAGGGATCATAACAGTCTGAAACAGAGGAAGTAAAAGCCAGTGAGCAGAAATTACAACCAGACAAATGGGAGCTCATATTAGCTTGTGTGTACCATACTAAGAACACTGAGTGAGGAAATCTAAGGCCAGTCCCAAAACTGTCTGAGACAAAACACATATGGTAAATAAGAGTTGCAGTACATTACAAATCATTTAAAGTCCATTCAGGTAATGAACTGAAAATGTATTCAGGAATTTCATTAGTCATCTAATAACTTTCTAATCAACCCCTCAAAGGGGCACATCATCACTTTTTAACCTCATTCATTTGTGAAGTGCCCCTTTAAATCAGAAAACTTGCTATAGACTCCTATGAAAGGTCACCTTGACGATGGGTTCCTTCACTGGGGCCCAGGCTGGTACTATCTTGCCATGTAACCTCCACATGCCGTAATGGTTGACGAGGTGCCTCTCCAGAACCAGGTACTCCAGCACATCCCTGGGCTCCTCTTCGCTCCCCATCATCAGTCTGCCGAAGCGGTCGTAGACGGCCAAGGTCCAACCCCCAGAACAGACAAGTTAACAATTTAGGAATGATGTTAATTCAGGTAACACAACCCTTAGAGGATTACGGTGAAACGATGATGTAGCCATGAGTGGGACAGATTCAGGGGGCAGGAGAAGGTAGGGGGGAAAGGAAAAAAAGAGAATGAGTTAAGAGAGAATTGGTTCACTCATTACTAATTGGTTCACTCATTACTACTATGCTAATGCTATTGCAATGTGAACGTTTCAGTCTATAAATATAGCTAAAGCTAAGCATAGCGCCATTGTCTCATTTTAATGTTTCAAAATGTGGGATTCCATAGTACCCAACCTGTGTGTTATATACTTGTTTAACGGCTCATCGTGACAGTATTCCAAAATGATGACAACCCTTTTCGAAGTGACACACTGTGTGTTTGCGACTGTCCGTCTCACCTGTCTGGAGTGCATGCGCACCGTAACCTGCCCATACATGTTGCCTTTGCTGACCATGTCTGGACAGCGGGCGTGCACCACCTTGGGCGGCTCCAGGGACTCCGCAGCGTCTTGTAGCGGTTCCCCCTCACCATCTCCTGCACAGGATGGACAGACAGTGAGCTAATGCCATCTAAGTTAAAAGAGCATACCAAAGACAAACACAACAAGTAACTTATAGGTTATAACATAGGTTACAAGTAGAATTAACATTTTATCATACTATTTCTTAGTAAAATACCTGGTTATTTCTGTACCGTAAAATTAAGTACAATAGGCTTGGGCAATAGAGACCACGTGAGGTCGGTATGTGCTAGCCCACTACTTATAACTAAGAAATGTCAAATAAATGATATCCAACTCAGGGCTGCAGCTGTGCATTTGGTTTGCTAACTGGCTAGATGTCGTCAAGATCAAGCATCTTGCTTACAGCAGAGACATTCAATTCCCTCCTGGATCAAGAGCCCGGTTGCCTAAATTGTTTTGAGCATTTAAAAACAGAGCCACATGTGTGCACTTGCATACCACAGTATGATACAGAAACGGTATGACAATCCATATACCGCCCAACACTAAAGTGCAACCACAGAAACACACTATTTGCAGCAGCAGCAGCAATTTTCATAACATCATGATAACACTGGGATTGTATCAGTGCAAATAGAACTGAGGATAAATATACATGGTGAAATAAATAGCCTGTGTATTGTATAAACAGTTAACAGTTAAAGAAAGTGTACTGGTGATGGTGACAACTGCCAGAAGGAGGGAGAACTTACAGGGTAACATCATTCTGTCACAAGGGAGTGAAGTTTCTCCTTGTTAAACCTGAAACACACAGACAGAAGAAGAGTGATACGCATAAAAGAGCGACTACCCCCAAAAAGCAACATCTTGATTTGATAGCGACCTGTGGCATCGATGAGCCAAAAATATTTATCCTGGTGTCAAAATTTACTAAAGTGTAAATAGGATTATTTTGGTCATAGAATAAGTCGTCTCGACCAAAACTGAGGTTTGAGAGATAGCAAAAAATGGTATATCACGGAATAAAGGGTACTGTGACAGTTATCCTTGGGTTGTGTTTTTTCAATCCTGCCCACATACCCAAAGCTGGCAGCACCCAAGTAATCATCATTTTGGAGCGCAGCTGCACACAACCAGATTTTAATGCCCATAGTCAATTTGGTTTGACATTCGATATACCTATGGAGCTAGTTAGGGACCATCGGTAAAATACACATTGTACAGTGCATTCGGAAAGTATTAAGACCCCTTGACTTTTTCAACATTTTGCTACGTTACAGCCTTATTCTAAAATGTATAAAATATTTTTTCCCCCTCAATTTACACACAATACCTCATAATGACAAAGCAAAAACAGGTTCAGAAATTTTTGCAAATGTATTAAAAATAAAAAACCTGAAATATCACATTTACATAAGTATTCAGACCCTTTACTCAGTTTACCTTTGGCAGCGATTACAGCCTCGAGTGTTCTTGGGTATGACGCTACAAGCTTGGCAAACCTGTATTTGGGGACTTCCTCCCATTCTTCTCTGCAGATCCTCTCAAGCCCTGTCAGGTTGGATGGGGAGCATCACTGCACAGCTATTTTCAGGTCTCTCCAGAGATGTTTGATCGTGTTCAAGTCCGAGCTCTGGCTGGGCCACTCAAGGACATTCAGAGACTTGTCCCGAAGCCACTCCTGCGCTGTCTTGGCTGTGTGCTTAGGGTCGTTGTTCTATTGGAAGGTGAACCTTCGCCCCAGTCTGAGGTCCTGAGCGCTCTGGAGACGGTTTTCATCAAGGACATCTGTACTTTCCTCCGTTTATCTTTCCCTCGATCTTGACTTGTCTCCCAGTCCCTGCAGCTGAAAAACAACCCCCACAGCATGCTGCCACCACCATGCTTCACCGTAGGGATGGGGCCAGGTTTCCTCCAGACGTGACGCTTGTGCCAAAGAGTCCAATCTTGGTTTCATCAGACCCGAGAGTCTTGCTTCTCATGGTCTGAGAGTCCTTTAGGCAAACTCCAAGCGGGCTGTCATGGGCCTTTTACTGAGGAGTGGCTTCCGTCTGGCCACTCTACCATAAAGGCCTGATTGGTCGAGTGCTGCAGAGATGGTTGTCCTTCTGGAAGGTTCTCCCAGCTCCACAGAGGAACTCTGGAGCTCTGTCAGAGTGACCTTCAGGTCCTTGCTCACCTCCCTTACCAAGGCCCTTCATCCCCGATTACTCAGTTTGACCAGGAGGCTAGCTCTAGGAATAATCTTGGTGGTTCCAAACTTCTTCCATTTAAGAATGATGGAGTCCACTGTGTTCTTGGGGACCTTCAATGCTGCAGACATGTTTTGGTACCCTTCCCAGGTCTGTGCTTAGACACAATCCGGTCTCGGGAGCTCTACGGACAATTCCTTCGACTTCATGGTATGGTTTTTGCTCTGATATACACTGTCAACTGTGGGACCTTATATAGACAGGTGTGTGCCTTTCCAAATCATATCCAATCAATTGAATTTACCACAGGTGAACTCCAATCAAGTTGAAGAAACATCGCAAGGATGACCAATGGAAACAGGATGCATCTGAGCTCAATTTCAAGTCTCATAGCAAAGGGTCTAAATAAGGCATTTCTGTTTTTTACGTTTCGCTTTGTCGTTATGGGGTATTGTGTGTAGATTGATGAGAAAAATATATATATATTCAATTTTAGAATAAGGCTGTAACGTGTCAAAATGTGGAAAGGGTAAAAGGGTCTGAATACTTTCCGAATGCAATGTACATGGGACAATATTTTAAATGTAAATTGCTCCTTATTTCAATAACAAACTATAAATTGTAGAAATTGATATACAAATATTAAAAGCATTTGAGACATATAAAATATGTGCAATATGAATATATTGTCCCCTTTACACTGTGTAATTTATTGACGGTCCCTAACTAGCCCCAGAGATAGGCTATCCAATGTCAAACCAACTTCGCCACTGTCACACACTAGTCAGCTGAAGCTAATTGGCAAAAAAAAGTTGGCTAGCACTAGCTAGCCTAGGTGACTTCAAGCTAAGACCTGGTCAGACTGTTTCAAGTTATCTAGAAGGCTGAGTGACTAACTGTGTACTGTTTTGGCAGAGTGAATGTACAAACACTTACCATGTGCGAACACACAAAAGACACCCACATTACCCCCCGCTGCATTTTCTTAATGACCAAGCCAAAAAACTAGGCGAAATCAGGTAGTTCAGATTGACAAACAAGATTAGCCTAAACAGACTTTCACAGCAAACTATATCAGTGAAAGGAACATATCCATCATGACCAGTGAGTCACTATCTCACTTCCATTAGAAATGCCTCACTGGAATAACTTGGGACACCACCCACCCCTTTCACAGATCATCTTTGCCTGGTAGCCAAGAGTGTAAGCAGGATAGAGAGCAGTTGATTTGGGTCATATGAGAGTGAGTGTATCTCTTACTGTGTGAGAGCATTGTGCACGTCAACGAAGATCTCCTGAGCTTTCACTGGGAACGCCTTTGTGGTGAACTCAGCGTCATGCTCTTTGATCTTGCGTATCCTGCAGTGGAGAGAAGGTTTGGTGTTCCCACTTTAAATGAACTACAACATTTAAGCCTTCATAAACCCTTTATAAGGCTTTCATGAATGGACTATAAAACCTTTATAAGTTTGTTTAAAGTGTGATCGGGTTTGTTTCAACGCCAAAGAAGTTAATGCAATATAAGAGACAAATAGGTACTCAGTCTAAGTCTAATGGAGAGTAATAATATCTAACAAGTACATGGCAGACAGTCTTTGCTAGCTGGGAGAATCATAAAACACGGGACGAGATGTTAAAACTGTCCATTGTGCCAATAGATGGTATGCGATTTGCCGTGATGTTGACAAAGTGGCATAGGAGGTTTATTTCTTAGACTGGGTTAAGATGTCAATTTTGGGACACATTCTCAGTAGTGTGCCTTCGAATCAGTGGGTGTTTCGGCCTTTAATCACTAAACACCCTCATCAAAGGTGGCCAGCTAAAGGGTGATCAAGCCTTAGCTTGTGTCCCATGCCCAATTAAGATTTCCCACGGGACTATGCAAGGCAGGGGCGTCCTCTTGCTTGCAACCAGCAATCCCGTCAAAACAACAACATTCATCCGGGGGGGGGGGGGGGACAGAAAAGGCCCAAGCATCCTCCTACGAAGCCAGAAACTGGACACCTAGCCATGGCCCGGGACTGGAAGATGCTTGTCGATATTGGCCAGCAACTAATTTTTCCACCTGAGATTGCTTCTACCAACCTTAGGCCAGACATGGTACTCTAGTCCCCTTCACGAAAGGCTGTGTACATCATAGAGCTCACAGTCCCGTGGGAAAACTCTGTTGAAGAGGCCTACGAGCGTAAGAAACTGCGTTACACAGAGTTGGCAGTAGACGCAACTCAGCGTGGCTGGAATGCAAAAGTCTGGCCAGTTGAAGTGGGATGCAGAGGATTCGTGGCTTCTTCCACCATCAGGTTGCTGAAAGAACTTGGAATTCATGGACAGGCTCTGCGGCAGACCGTCAGAGCAGTTTCTCAAGCAGCTGAAAGAGGCAGCCAGTGGATCTGGATCAAACGGAAGGACCCTTGCTGGGCTGTAACTTCATGACCCCCCCACCCCCACCTGAGAACCCAATTCAGATCCCTCCAACTTGAGGAGGGCATATGAGGTATGCGGTCAGCTGTAGGGCTGGCTCAGGGAAGAGGACGCCCCTGCCTTGCATAGTCCCGTGGGAAATCTTAATTGGGCATGGGACACAAGCTAAGGCTTGATCACCCTTTAGCTGGCCACCTTTGATGAGGGTGTTTAGTGATTAAAGGCCAAAACACCCAACTGCTGCTGTTATGGTTGTCTCATGTGCTGTGTTCCTACTCGTAGTCAGAGTATTTGAGTGTGTGTGAAAGATAAGGAACGATCGCTCAATATCCTACAAAAAGATAGATGTTAGAGTGTGACCCAGGAAGACTGTCTTACGCTAGCTGGGAGGCAGCACCCTGTTTGATCTGCTATGTGCGCTGTTTCAGGCCCTCTTTCGACAGACTGGAGAGACGAGCATCACCTTCTGGGGGGATATAGGGGTCAAACACTCCCGCTGTGGTAGTGGAAAGGAGAGAGATATTGGTTATTGTGACTACGTATATTATAAGCTTCATTGTAACAGTGGCAACCCTCTTAACTTTGATTCTGTGTACAACAAACCGAAGGTTTGAACTTTAAGATAACCATAATGCATGTGCTGATACTGTACCGGTCTAGCTCGCTTTGAGAACAAGTCTATAAAATATATTCTCAAAATGGCTGCCAGTCTTACACTACTGCTGATATGCAGTAATCAGCAGTAGTGTCAGACTGTCTGACATTTTGAAAAGTGTATACGCACATAAACAGGTCTGTACCAGTGCAGGCGATGTTGATGGCTCTCTCCACGTACTCCTGCCTTAGGACAACACCTGCCGCTCTGGCTTTGGCCTACTGATCTGCCGACGCTGCTGCCTTCCCTTTTATCCACACTGCGGGGGGAACGAAGTAGCGCTTCTTGGTCCTTACCGGGACAACAAAGGGCAGGGGATACCGTACCTCCAGCGAAGCCTCTGCATTCTGCATGAGGGAAAAGCAGGTGGATTAGATAAGAAATCAAGGAGTACCAGTCTATGCATAAAGGTTATAGCACAATTTGTTCATGTGGTTTGCAATTCATGGAGATTAGAGAATTGCACATCGTTATCAAATGGTTATTATTGTATGGTTAATATCATAAAATGATGGCACATTCGAGTATATTTTCGTTTATGCATTTAATTGAACAAACAACTTGGTTTTGGAAATAAATACAAAAATGCTAGTCAAAGAGACTGAAGAAAACTGTTATAATATGCAATTATGACATCTTATTAAGTTACATGTATTTTAGGTTGGCTACGGTGATTGATTAAAGAGTATAGACTAGCTAGGTAGCTAAACTGGTTTAAAACTCAGTCAGTTGAGTTGCCTTCCAAAAAGATCTGCTTGCTGGGTTAAGCTAGGTTAGCTAACTTAGCTAGCCACTACTGATTATAAACCTAACGTACAGCTTTCGGTGGCATTTTCTGGGGCTGAGCAGTCAATATTTCAATGAATTATGTGTAATTTATAGCTAATGTAATCAATATTCTCTCAAATAATACCTTCAATTGCTGAATCTCATCCGATGCAAAGGCATTAATGCCATCCTCATGGACGTCGCCATATTTGCTGTCAGACTCAGTTTGGGTGTGTTCAAGAACAATAGACCTGTGCTGTGCTGCGCATTGTTACGATTCTTCTTGAAACGTTTTGGGGGTCACTTAGGCTATTCCACCTTGCTCTGCATTTTAGAATAAACTATTACTGTTTAGGTTTTTTTTTAATCTTGAGAATCTGCTTTCAGTTATTGTTGGTTTATAGATCAAAGATGTATAGATCAGAAGACCAACAATCTAAGATTTGTCTACAAGGTGTGGCCCAATATTTAACTTTCTGTGCAACATAGTCATTCCGTCTGCATAGGCCATGCAGCATTTATGGTGAGCGCCAACTTATGCTTGGCTTCGCAATTGCATCACACCATCCATACACATCTGACCACATTTTTGGATCAAGCATAAATTGGCTCTTATGGATGCAGGCTACAATACCAGTTGCTTAGCCGTTGGACACAGATCATAAAGAGTTACATGCATTTAGATGACGGATCATGATAGATGATTGGTTGCTTTTTCATGACATGTTCTGAAGACTTGAGCAGCAGCTACTTCAAACACCTGCAGTGGCTGTGCACGTCTTCTTGGCAGCAGTAGGATTCTTAAGCAAACAACATATAGTTGATAGACAGATGTCTGCAATGACCTACAAGAGTCATGTGAGTAGCTAAGCCCTCTGACTACTGATTTCCATAAGTGATTTACACACACTCACTACTAGGCAACCATAAAAACGTTCACAACATAACAAGGTAAACAACCTGTTGTTGATGCAAATTCTTACTTATTTTCAGAGAGTGCAGATTATTTCATTAATTGTTGTTATTTATGCTACTATCTACTACTACTAGTAAGGAATGCCACAAACAGAAAGCATGTAATTATCAATTATGATTTATGTCAAATATTTTACATAACATATAGCTATATTTTTGGAGAAAAAAAAAGGTGACTGCAATTGACAAACAAACTCATTTAAAACCAAAAATATTGAATACACCCTCTTGTTCCAGTGTTCCTCCGCTTCAACGCGATGACGCTATTTCCTCGTCATACTGCGCTCCTACACACGTTGTTTCGGTGGATTTGAAGTGAGAGGGGAGGACTCTAGCTGGCAACATTTCTAGCTAAGGATTTTATGTTGCTAGTTCTCGGCCGTCGGGTTTCGCTGTCATTCGTAAAACGAGTAATTCCCCAAGATCCAGTTTTGCTGTCGAAGCACATTTTGCAGAACTTCAGAACTATCAAATTCCGAGTAATACACAGCAGCACCGTCTTCGCAAGCGCTACCAGACAAAATACAGACACCATGCCTGAAAGGAGGCCCTTCGTAAGGTTGCCCACTGACGTCTACCCCGTCAACTACGGGTTGTGCTTGAAGCCCGACCTCATCGACTTCACTTTCGAGGGCAAGCTAGAGGCGATTGTGAAGGTAGGTGAAGTAGTTGAAAGATAATTTGTATAGTACTTTGTCCATGGCGGGGACTCCCTTGTGTAATCTATTTTGCCTAATTTACAACGTTCGAATGGCGAACGGCAAAATGCTAACTAGCTAGTCGTCTAACGTTAGCGCGAACTCCTAACTAATGTTATCTACTAGCCCATGATGGCAGTGGCAAACAGCTAGCCTAACTCACTTTAGCTAGGTTGAAAATAAATGAGCGCTTTACCTGCTCTGAATGATACTGTCCAGAGTAACTAGCTACCTAACGTTACCTAGTTGAACCGTCATTCGCTAGTTAACTGTTAATACTAGTTAGTTAGATAGCTATGCACACTAACGTTAGCTCGCTGTCATTTTTGCAAATCGTTAACTGGCTAATAGTCACTACTACATTTCACTTGAAATTAATGTATAGTATGATCAACGTCAATGCACAGATGTGTATTTAGCTTAAATGCTAACGTTAGTTGCATGCCAGCGCACCGTTAGCATGCGCGCTAGTGCTACCTTGCTAACTGAGCTAATGTTTGCTAAATCATAGCTAGCAAATGTCTTCCTGCTAGAGAAGACCTCCCAGCTTCCTGTTAACTTATTTGGCAAGCGTGTTGCTAGCAGACCATGAAATGACAAAACACTAGACATTCACAACACCCGTGACGTGTAACATTCAGAACTCATCTTGTTTGATATGTACGACAAATTTAGCTAAATGATTCCTAATCATTGCCTGTTGGTGTAAACCAATTACTACATACGGATGGGCATGAGTTCTCAAAGCTCGCTCTTTAACCATAGATTTTTTTTTAATATACTGAAACTATTTGGTGGAATGTGCCTGGGCTACCCGAACATTTTGTCTTAAAAACAACTTTTGACTTGCGGGACACAACAAAAAAGAAACCAAGCCAAACATCACACCGTTTCTCTCCCAAAATTCCATTTCCCCTCTCAAAATTCCCTTTCCCCTCCATGTCTCATTCACTCAATTGCGTTCTGACTGCTCCCTACACACAGGCGTGCTGATTGCGCATCACAAGCTCCTGTTAGGCCTACATAAATAAATGCCTATAAAAATGTATCTAACTGATGGGATACACAAACTACATTCCTTGCCAAATGATGACAGTTTTCACAAATTATAAATGGATTGCCTATTTTCCGCTGGATTCACCTAGACTGACCAGTTGAAAGCTGTTATTCCTGATTGATGTGACTTGTTAAATCCACTGCAATCGGTGTAGAAGATGAAGGGGAGGAGACAGGTTAAAGAAGGATTTTTAAGCCTTGAGGCATGGATTGTGTATGTGTGCCGTTCAGATTGTGAATAGGAGTAACAGTATAACTTTAGTACGTCCCCTCGCCCCGACCTCGGGCGCGAACCAGGGACCCTCTGCACACATCAACAACGGTCGCCCACGAAGCATCGTTACCCATTGCTCCACAAAGGCCGCGGCCCTTGCAGAGCAAGGGGCAACACTACTTCTAGGTTTCAGAGCAAGTGACGTAACTGATTGAAACGCTATTAGCGCGTACCCGCTAACGAGCTAGCCATTTCACATCCGTTACATAGGCAAGACAAAATATGTCAGGCGCACTGGTTTGTGTCGAACTGCAACACTGCTGGGTTTTTAATGCTCAACCGTTTCCCGCGTGTATCAAGAATGGCCCACCACCCAAAGGACATCCAGCCAACTTGACACAACCGTAGGAAGCATTGGGTCAGCATGGGCCAGCATCCCTGTGGAACTCTTTTGACACCTTGTAGAGTCCATTCCCTGACAAATTGGTCCTGTTCTGAGGGCAAAAGGAGGGGGTTTAACTCAATATCAGGAAGGTGTTCTTAATATTGTGTGAACTTTGTCTGTGTGGGGAAATTAGGATTTGTTATCTGTAATGGTTATGATAAATTAGGCATTGTTGTGATCTGTTGGCATATATGTTAACTGCCCAACCCTAATACTACGCCACATGTGTATTAGACTTGCTTGCTTCATTAGATTAGTTTCTAATGGGTGTCATATTTGGTGCCAAATATGGTGCGTATATTGCCCTCGGATGTTTGCATACACGATCTTCATCTCAGAACACAGGCTACGAACACAAGTTACTTGTCATCATGTGGACATAACACTGGCTGTATTTCAATGACACTGCCGGGCTAAACTATTTTAGTTCTTGCCACACAAACATTGTCTAAATCTAAGAGATTGCTGTATGGTTATCTATGTGCCACTGATCTATGTTTGGTAGCCTATCCATAGGAGGACGGCACATTGTATTACGTAGTTGGTGAACAGCATTTTCCAAGGAAATTAGGCTAGATCAAAGGCTACTCTTGATTAGGCTACTCTTGGCGTTTAAGTGACAAATAGTTGTCAAGTAGGGCAATTTCAACTGCAATACATGGGCTATGTGTTGTCAGTTGCATGGTTGTTATTTGCATGCACATGCTATAATTTCATTAGCCAAGTTAATGACAAAGCCAGCCCATGATTTAAAAGTTGTCAGATAACCGCACAATAGCCAATGAGATGCATAGCGACGTGGCACCGTGCCATCACCGAGCACGCTCTATAATTACATCCCTGCCTTCTCGGTTACAACCTCCCAGCTCTCGATTTGAGTATCAAAATAAACTACGGCAGCACCCAACCGTCAATAAATGGGCCTAGCCTACTCTCTCAAAGCTGCATCTGAGTGTGCTGCTGGCTTCCGCCCTCAATAAGTCGGACGTCGACCGTCACATGAGCCGCTATCACATTGCGTTCTCGTCAGAAGCCCTACAGGATGTCTCTTTCTTTCCCTCTCTCCAAACCATCTTTTTCTCCCGTTCCGATCTCCCTGACAAGTCACAATGTTTTCACGGTGACACTGAGCCACTTGATCGCTGCTGTCTGACACATAACAGATTAGATTTACCCTTATAGTGGATATCCTAGTTTAGAAGTATTATATCGAGGCAGTATTATCGTTGAGGGACTCTAGAATGACTGCCCATCTATCTATCTATCTATCTATCTATCTATCTATCTATCTATCTATCTATCTATCTATCTATCTATCTATCTATCTATCTATCTATCTATCTATCTATCTATCTATCTATCTATCTATCTATCTATCTATCTATCTATCTATCTATCTATCTATCTATCTATCTATCTATCTATCTATCTATCTATCTATCTATCTATCTATCTATCTATCTATCTATCTATCTATCTATCTATCTATCTATCTATCTATCTATCTATCTATCTATCTATCTATCTATCTATCTATCTATCTATCTATCTATCTATCTATCTATCTATCTATCTATCTATCTATCTATCTATCTATCTATCTATCTATCTATCTATCTATCTATCTATCTATCTATCTATCTATCTATCTATCTATCTATCTATCTATCTATCTATCTATCTATCTATCTATCTATCTATCTATCTATCTATCTATCTATCTATCTATCTATCTATCTATCTATCTATCTATCTATCTATCTATCTATCTATCTATCTATCTATCTATCTATCTATCTATCTATCTATCTATCTATCTATCTATCTATCTATCTATCTATCTATCTATCTATCTATCTATCTATCTATCTATCTATCTATCTATCTATCTATCTATCTATCTATCTATCTATCTATCTATCTATCTATCTATCTATCTATCTATCTATCTATCTATCTATCTATCTATCTATCTATCTATCTATCTATCTATCTATCTATCTATCTATCTATCTATCTATCTATCTATCTATCTATCTATCTATCTATCTATCTATCTATCTATCTATCTATCTATCTATCTATCTATCTATCTATCTATCTATCTATCTATCTATCTATCTATCTATCTATCTATCTATCTATCTATCTATCTATCTATCTATCTATCTATCTATCTATCTATCTATCTATCTATCTATCTATCTATCTATCTATCTATCTATCTATCTATCTATCTATCTATCTATCTATCTATCTATCTATCTATCTATCTATCTATCTATCTATCTATCTATCTATCTATCTATCTATCTATCTATCTATCTATCTATCTATCTATCTATCTATCTATCTATCTATCTATCTATCTATCTATCTATCTATCTATCTATCTATCTATCTATCTATCTATCTATCTATCTATCTATCTATCTATCTATCTATCTATCTATCTATCTATCTATCTATCTATCTATCTATCTATCTATCTATCTATCTATCTATCTATCTATCTATCTATCTATCTATCTATCTATCTATCTATCTATCTATCTATCTATCTATCTATCTATCTATCTATCTATCTATCTATCTATCTATCTATCTATCTATCTATCTATCTATCTATCTATCTATCTATCTATCTATCTATCTATCTATCTATCTATCTATCTATCTATCTATCTATCTATCTATCTATCTATCTATCTATCTATCTATCTATCTATCTATCTATCTATCTATCTATCTATCTATCTATCTATCTATCTATCTATCTATCTATCTATCTATCTATCTATCTATCTATCTATCTATCTATCTATCTATCTATCTATCTATCTATCTATCTATCTATCTATCTATCTATCTATCTATCTATCTATCTATCTATCTATCTATCTATCTATCTATCTATCTATCTATCTATCTATCTATCTATCTATCTATCTATCTATCTATCTATCTATCTATCTATCTATCTATCTATCTATCTATCTATCTATCTATCTATCTATCTATCTATCTATCTATCTATCTATCTATCTATCTATCTATCTATCTATCTATCTATCTATCTATCTATCTATCTATCTATCTATCTATCTATCTATCTATCTATCTATCTATCTATCTATCTATCTATCTATCTATCTATCTATCTATCTATCTATCTATCTATCTATCTATCTATCTATCTATCTATCTATCTATCTATCTATCTATCTATCTATCTATCTATCTATCTATCTATCTATCTATCTATCTATCTATCTATCTATCTATCTATCTATCTATCTATCTATCTATCTATCTATCTATCTATCTATCTATCTATCTATCTATCTATCTATCTATCTATCTATCTATCTATCTATCTATCTATCTATCTATCTATCTATCTATCTATCTATCTATCTATCTATCTATCTATCTATCTATCTATCTATCTATCTATCTATCTATCTATCTATCTATCTATCTATCTATCTATCTATCTATCTATCTATCTATCTATCTATCTATCTATCTATCTATCTATCTATCTATCTATCTATCTATCTATCTATCTATCTATCTATCTATCTATCTATCTATCTATCTATCTATCTATCTATCTATCTATCTATCTATCTATCTATCTATCTATCTATCTATCTATCTATCTATCTATCTATCTATCTATCTATCTATCTATCTATCTATCTCTGCTATATACGGCATTTTGTTTATTTTCACTAGAGGTCATTGGAGTAGCTTTATTATAAAGCAGCCCTCTGACACCCTCCTGGTGTGTATATACATATATATTTTTTTTACAGAAATTAAAAATATGGCATTCTTATGTCATCCCAGGTATTTATACAAGGGTCTGCTAGTCCCCGATTTTACTTAGTAGTTGTGTTTCTGTCGTTTTCCCAGGTTAACCTGGCCACTAATCAGATTGTGATGAACTGTGCTGACATCGACATCATCACAGCATCCTTTGTACCAGAGGGAGGGGAAGGTGAGGGTGAGATTCTGTCAATTGTCTTTTCATTTTTCTCTTAAATATAGACAAACTATTATATAGTTTATATATTCAATGTATTTCTTCTATTTCCTGATTAGACCTGCTTTCCAGGCTTGTTAGGCACATTTGTATATTATTTTCGTATGTTATGGCAGCGAATATCAGCCTTGCATTTTTCCCCTTCTCTTTAGAAATTAATGCTACAGGATTCAACTATCAAAATGAGGACGAGAAAGTCACTCTGTCATTCCCTAGTGCTCTACAGAAAGGTAAGTTGAAGGACTCGCCGTTAACCAGAATGGCTACAGGGCTTTTTTAGGGTTCTAATGAACCCTCCACTCTCTGCCATTAATTATTCTTCCTGGTGTTTGACACCATGCCATGTCTTTTTGTTTGTAGTTGACAAAAACAAACCTCTTATTGTAGTAAAGGCTGAATAAACACGTTGGCTTTTTTGCACCTGTTTCCCAGGATCCGGTACATTGAAGATTGACTTTGTTGGGGAGCTGAATGACAAAATGAAAGGTTTCTACAGAAGTAAATATGCAACACCTGCAGGAGAAATCCGCTATGCTGCTGTCACACAGTTCGAGGTACAGTAACTAGGCGCTCCTCCTGTCCTGCATTACTTCTGTTACCATAATGAGTACAGGTTCTCTAGGCAGCAGAGTTGATTGCTTAACCCATGTTGAAATAGTGTAAAAGGAATGTGACTGCCATTTGACCACAATGTTTGAGGATTGTCACACCCTGGCTATAGGCTGAATGTTTTAGCAACCATTGTTGGAGATTCTTGATAATTCAACTTTGTAATCTCTTATCTTTAGAAAAAATGTGGTGGGGAAATGACATGCCCAGATGCTATATACGGCATGTTGTTTATTTTCATTTTTCACTAGAGGTCATTGGAGTAGCCCTCTGACACCCTCCAGGATGTTTGCCTGACCTAACACGCTGTGAAACGTGTTGTCTACTCTGTCTCGCTTAATCTCCTATGGTCTTTTCTCCTCTTTTCTCTCCTCAGGCCACGGACGCTCGCCGGGCCTTCCCCTGTTGGGACGAGCCAGCTATCAAAGCCACCTTTGACATCTCTCTGATAGTTCCCAAGGACCGAGTAGCCTTGTCAAATATGGTACGTGTCACACTAACTCTTCTGCCTGGGGACGCCAAACAGCTTGAGTCACATTTCGCTACTCTGTTGTTGCGCTCTACTAACATTGGCTTATGTAACATAAGACGGTCTTGTTGGGTCACTGCATTTCCTCCCATCTAGCTGCAAGAATTAGTCTGCTGGCATTCAAAATGCAACTGAATTAGTATGTTTTTCCAAGATGTCTGCCCTGTGGACTGTTAAAGGCTATGAGCTCATTCTTCAAAAGCATTGCTGACTCTATGACTTTCTGATTACATTTTCTGTCCGTACTAATATGCCCTTGTCCTCAATGACACAGAATGTCATCGATCGAAAGCCACATCCAGAAGATGACAGCCTTTTGGAAGTGAAGTTCGCCACCACTCCCATTATGTCCACATACCTTGTAGCGTTCGTCATCGGCGAATACGACTTTGTAGAAGGCCAATCGTCGGACGGCGTGACCGTACGCGTCTACACGCCTACCGGAAAGGCGGAACAAGGGAAATTTGCACTAGAGGTGTTGTTTTTACTTCTTTTAAACTTGGATAATGGTTAGACCAGTACTAAACACTAGTCATGTATCACAATGACTGTTTGTTATATTGATGAATGACTGTTGTGCTAGCAGCAACTATCTATTGGCGTCAAGTGTAAAATGGAAATGATATCTAGTTTTTTATATCCATGTTTCTCACAGGTTGCTGTAAAGACCTTACCTTTCTACAACGACTACTTCAATGTTCCTTACCCATTGCCTAAAATTGATCTAATAGCTATCGCTGACTTTGCTGCTGGTAAGTACAATTCAAATGACTGTATTTCAATGATTATATTGTGATGATAAAATAGGAATTATAGGTAAGATCTAACACGCTTGGTGCTGCCCCCTCCAGGTGCCATGGAAAACTGGGGCCTTGTTACCTACAGGTAAATCTAAAGTAATGTTGCTAAATTTGCAACTAATGAGAGGATGCACAGTTAGCCTGCCAGTCATGTTATTCCACAAAAAGATTATTTGATTACCACTAGCGGGAAATGTACGTGATTTTATATTCAGTGTATTTTATGCATGCTACCACTAGGGGGAGTGTGAAATGAATCGCTTTTGCGCTTGTTTTTCTTCGAGTTGACCTCGCTGTTTGACCTTGTTTCCCAGGGAGACGGCGCTGCTGATTGACCCGAAGAACTCGTGCTCGTCCTCACGGCAGTGGGTGGCCCTGGTGGTGGGACACGAGCTAGCTCACCAGTGGTTCGGGAACCTGGTCACCATGGTAAATGACCACTGCGCTCTTTGCTGCTTATGTAGAAACTAAAAGCGCTCTCCTGGTCAATGAGAGAAGGACATTACATTATTGAAGATGAAATAATATGATCAACGTTCTTCAATTGCGTTGGCGTATACATTGTTGTCCCGAATATGATCGCCTTTTGCCTTGTAGGAATGGTGGACCCATCTGTGGCTTAACGAGGGCTTTGCATCATGGATCGAGTACCTCTGTGTGGACCACTGCTTCCCTGACTACGACATCTGGACACAGTTTGTGTCTGCCGACTACACCCGCGCCCTGGACCTGGATGCGCTGGACAACAGTCATCCCATCGAGGTGTGTTGGCTTTAAATTTGCAAGATTGTGTGTGTGTGTGTACTGGATCCAAGTTTTCCAGTAGGTTTGAATGTACGTGAGGTATCTCTATCAGATGAAAGCGACCCTCGTACCGCGTTTTGAAAGCATGAACTGACTGATCCCCTGTACTGCAGGTGAACGTGGGCCACCCGTCGGAGGTGGATGAAATCTTTGATGCCATATCCTACAGCAAAGGAGCGTCTGTGATCCGTATGCTGCACAACTACATAGGAGACGAGGTGAGGAGCTGCTGCCCAGGCACACTGCCATGTTGTCCACTAATTAGTCTAGCTCTCTTTCATATACTAGCTAAAAAGGGTATTGCGTGAAGAAGTGTCTCTTAAGTATTTGTATATTTTCATCTCAGGCGTTTTTCTTTGTAAACCTATTTGTTTCTTCTGTCTCTAGGATTTTAGGAAAGGAATGCATTCCTATCTGTTGAAGTTCCAACATAAAAATGCAGCCACAGGTAACACTGTCAAGTCTCCTATAATTTCTCATGAATTTATAATGGACATGTCTGGTCCATTATAACAAGATTATTATTTGAGTGTTGTAATTGGTTGGTGACCACCTCTCTGCCCACCACCTCTCCCAGAGGACCTATGGGACTGTCTGGAACAGGCTAGCGGGAAACCCATCGCCCTGGTGATGAGCTCCTGGACTAAGCAGATGGGCTTCCCTATAATCGTAGTGGACCAGGAGCAGGTAAATAGACCACAATGGAAATTGTCTTTGGACAATATGAATGTACTGTTTTATGTCCTGTGAGAGGGGATCTCTCTGTTGTGGATATAGCTGTTTGTGTATTAAATAATCAAATACTTTTTGTTTTTGTAGCAAGGGGATGATCGCATCCTCAAGATATCTCAGAAGAAATTCTGTGCCAGTGGACCACATAATGGTAAGATAATATTTTCCAATAAATCAACACAAAAAAAGTCAAGTACAAATCGCTGGTTCACTACTTGTCACTTATTAGCTACATGAGACAAAGTTCCTACTTTGCTCCATCTCATTGGGTCTTGCTTGTGTCAATCATCCACCAGGTGAGGACTGCCCTAACTGGATGGTACCAATCAGTATCTGTACCGGTGAGGACCCCGGCTGTACCAAGCTCAAGGTGCTGCTGGACAGCCCAGAGACCACCATCACGATCAACAACGTCAGCCCTGACCAGTGGGTCAAGGTGAGGACAACCAAATTCCACCTATTACATCTGTCTAATATAGAATTGAGTTAAACTGAGGCCTTAAAATGTGTACTATAACCCTTATACAGAGTTGCATGTTTAGGGAATTACAAATCTGTCTAATAAAAGCGTAATGGATACAAGAACGCTCGCTTCAAGAGCCATGACCTTGAAGGTCTGCTTGCTTGGAGAATTATAAACGTTTGTGAATGGGCCGTAATATTCATGATTCTGAGTTTGTTTAGTGTTTACTAACGGGTGGGAGATCATTGGGAGTTCAGTAAACCAATCACCTGACCAAAAGGGTCGGCGAGAAGTTAAGCCAACCATGACCCTTGAAGGTCTTTGAAAGGGGTCAAAAGGTCACACAGATGGATATTGAAGGGGCCACTAGAGGGTCAGGATTTGTGAAGACCATATAAATTGCTGTTTACTGAAAGGACATCATTCATCTCTAAGTAAGTTTGGGGAACTGAGAACCATTAAAGAATAACCACTTGATTGTGACTTGTGGTTGCTTGAGTGGGATCATAGCCTGGCTAGTCCCTATCTAGTTAGCAACGCTAAAGAGGATCCACAAGGCCAGTGGTTCCCAATCAGGGGAACTAGGACCCCTAGGGGTACTTGGCCTATCCACAGGGGTACGTGATATAACTCATGAGACCATAGGCCTACTGCTAAAATGCACAAGGGGGTACTCCATGCAGAGCAAATTCAATTGGTAGGACAGTAACTGAAAAGGGTTGGGAACCACTGCACAAGGCTATGGTAGGGAGAGTGAAACTATGAGTGTGCCATTCAGTACAGAGAATGATCTGTGTACGGAGTTGATCAAAGGGATAGAAAATATCTCTTCCTGTTTCCTTAATGCTAAGCTGCACTTTTTATGGCTAGAATAGAACATAATTTTGTTTATTTGTTGGGTGGGAGTCACTCAAGCATATAAGGGCTTTCTTCCACACTTGCTTGTTAGGCAGATTTATTTTCCGCTTTAGCTAACAAGTTTGGAACAGCAAATGGTTTGGCATGACGCCAACAAAGTAGTGGAAGAAAACAGATTGGCAACAAGGCTATTCAACTGTCCTCCTCCTCCCCCTATAGATCAACCCAGGAACAGTGGGCTTCTACAGGATCCAGTACAGCTCGGCCATGTTGGAGAGCCTGCTGCCTGGTATCAGAGACCTCACCCTGCTGCCTGTTGACCGTCTGGGCCTGCAGAACGACCTCTTCTCCCTGGTGAGTGACAGACTACCGTCAACACTACACCAACATGCCCTTTAGCTCGACGCTAACGCCCAATAATAAATTGGATATGTATGGTAATGGTGCTTGTATATAAAGTCAGTCATGGACAGGGAAAGGGTTAGTACCTGTAACAATCATATTCAGGGAATGGCTTGAAAGTCACCGTAAAATAAAAAATCCTTTCTGCCACAAACGCTTCTTTCCTCTTCCATATAGCAAGGCCCCATCTGACTAGCCTAGCGCTACAGTAGCAAAGAAACACAACCTTTAGTGTATAAACAGATCATTTTTGAGGAAGCCCAGGGTCAAAGCTTCCCCTAAAATAAACTCTAGCTGCTTAATGTTGTAAATGTAAAGGAAACCCCAACATAGTGTCATATCAAATTGTGTTTGTCACATGCGCCACAGTGAAATGCTTACTTAAAAGCCCTTAACCAACAATGCAGTTCTAAGAAAAATAAGTGTTAAGTAAAAAATAACAAATGTCTTAATAGGGCGTTGGGCCACCACTAGCTTCAATACACCTTGGTATAGCTTCTGCAAGTTTCTGGAACTCTATTGGAGGGTGCGACACTGTTCTTCCATGAGAAATTCCATCATTTTGGTGTTTTGTTCATGGTTGTGGGAAAACACTGTCTCAGGCGCCATTCCGGAATCTCCCATAATTGTGCAATTGGTTTGAGATCTGGTGACAGACAGCCATGTTATATGGTTTACATCAGGGTTCCCCAACCCTGTTCTTGGGCCACCACTAGCCAGAACAGTGTAGGTTTTTGCTCCAACCCCAGTTGTAACTAACCTGATTCATCTTATCAACCAGCTAATTATTAGAATCAGGTTGGCTAGATTAGGGTTGGAGTGAACCTACCGGACTGTAGCTCTCCAGGAACAGGGTTGGACAGCCCTGGTTTACATAGTTTTCATACTCATCAAACCATTCAGTGACTACTTATTCCCTGTGGCTGGGGGCATTGTCATCCTATGGGGGCGTAGTTGGATTAGTTGTTTAGCAACCAAACCAACGCGTGTGCTACTATGGGCCAGAACAGACAGGGTTGGTTTAGACTGACACGTAAACTATATTTAGTTTATTGAAAACATACATTTGCACAATGAGCACGTGTTGTCTCTCAAATAGTTGTTGGTTAGATAGCTAGTGAATTTGAGCCATATTAGTATAGCCATGACATCAGTCAAAACAACATACAACTAGCTGAAGCGTACCACCTACGATTCCCCACATGGCAGCTTTTTGTCATTGTTGCTCGCATTCTGACCCTTCAGAATCATAACAACGCACGCCTTCCGGACACATCGATGCACGCATGTCATTTTTTGTGATGTTGTCAGCCAACCTGTCTATAGCTGTGGTAGCCAAAATAATTCTCTGCCCAGCATTTTTAATACCTTACCCTAATCATCATGATGATAATTGCTTGATTAACTCATGAACCACATCTGTGGTAGTGGTGCCTGGGTCATCCGCAACTGCACGACTATATGTATTAAAAAAGAGGCCATGGGCCGGACCCTAATCTGAAAATATAGGAAATGCGCTGTACTGTAGGCTACAGTCAGACCGCGGAATGTTTTTTTTTTTGACGGGGGTGTAGGATTTATTTTTGCCTAATTTAGATGCATTTCTGATTTAAAAAATATATATATATATAAATCTGACATTTTGGTAGGCTATTTGGAGAGCTTGGGCCTCAGGTTTAGGCTGTCCCTGTGATTTTCTTATGCACATTTGAATCTAAATTAAATGAATAAAAATGATACAATTCTAAAAGTAACTTCTATTGCCAATATGTAAAAATAGCCTACATAAAGCCCCAAAATTATATTGCAACCTGCAGGTAGAAAATATCCTGATTTTAAAAATAAATATCCTATAAATCACATTGGCTTTGCCTGTCTGCAAGGAACTTGAAACATTGTATGAACTTGGTCCAGCCGAAAGCTGGTGCTTGCAACATTGTGTAAAATATTCTGGGCCCTCAGTTTCCTGCACCAGTGAGCTCCAGACACACAGCTGTTGACTATTTGCGCAAGGGCTAAGAAGTAATCAGGAAGGCATATTTTATGACGTTTCCACCGGATCTGAGCTTTACTTTGTTTCCCCTTTCATGCTGAGTGGTAGGATAATCGAAAGGGAGAGAGCTGGAAAGATTGTTTAAATAGGTACGTTGAGGAAAATATTGTATTTCTCAATGGATGTAAAAAGATTTTGTTTACTTGCTGTTTGAAGTGAAGAAATTACTTTGAGAAGTTCCACGGTGATTGCAAGTTAAGACAATCAGAAATGGTATCAGATCATTATAGGCCTACATTTAGTCCTAGTCCTACTTCTATGCGTAATCAGCTGCGTGTCCTTACTCAAAATTGACAGGAGCGCTTCAAACAAAGGACAATGAATAAATTGACAACTTGTAAAGGGTATGAAATAAACCGAAACTTTTTTTTCTCTCGAGTGTAGCCTACGTTGTGCGCTTTGCAAACATACCCACTCCTAGAATGAGAACGGGAAGACTGTAATAATAATATATTGAATGCATTAACAGAAATAACTGTAACCAAACATTATAGATGAGAAATTATGGGAATTAACGGTAAATGTACTAGTGTGCCATCCCCGCGGCCTCCACAATGGATTAGTCCACTCAGAGGCGTGAATCAGACAGGTTTCTCATGTGCCATGATTGATTTTATTTTTTTATGTGTTTGTGTGCGGCGACTCGAGTACAAAAAATCTTGGTCGATCAATCAACAGCCTTTCGACCGAACTATCGACCATGTCGGCTAAATGGGTTCAGCCCTAATAAGGTTCTATCTACATTTTTGTCAAAATCTAGTTATTGACTTGTTTGGTTCAATGGTCTCTACCTATATAGTACTCTAAATACCCCAATTCATGTTGATAAGTTCAAAAGAATACAAGATAAAAAATGAACACCATTCAAATTAATGAAGGCTTGGAACTTTGAAGCCAGTTATCTCAATCATCTTTTTGCAGATGGAACCTTAGAAGTAGAAAGCTGTGAAAATGACCCAACATGTTTCTGATAAGTTTTCACTTCGGTTTGGATGCATATTTTATGTGGTAGGAAATACGATCAGCTTTTATGATGCTGATTTTAAGAGAGCACCTCTACAGATGTTCCCCTAACTGCATTCGCATTCTCTCAAGATGCTGAAAGAAATCATATTTCTCCACATATTTCATAATGTGCATTTGGTGGTGCAAGAAATGCTTCATTCTGCAGGAGTTAATATTAAGGCTATGTGAGAGGTTATAGACCTACAGTCAGTGTACAGATTTCATTTTCCATTTAATCCATCTGAACAGCAGGCTAAAGTTCCCTGTGTTGACTGTGGAATATGTATAGTGCCCCAAACATTACTTTTCTGGGCCTCCCTTTTCTTTATTTTCACCTCCATTTTGCCACATTTCACTTATTTAAACTCCGACATTCACTTTTTCTGTCCTTTCCCAAAAGTATTTGGTGATTGGCATGTAGGCTATTTGGTGCGTGTACAGTTAGGCCCAAAAGCTTATAGGCTTACGTACAAATGCCAGATGGCCTAAAAAGAATGAAAGGAAAAACCTCAATGTAGCCTATAGATATATAAATTAAACTTGTATGTATTTTCTCTTTATTCAACCTGCCCTTCATCTATACAATATTTAATGAGCCTAAACCAACCCCACGGATCAACCCGCGCATCACTACTGTGTGGAAGCACCTGCTTTCGATATACTTTGTATCCCTCATTTACTCGTGTTTACATTATTTTGGCAGTTACCTACCTGTATATGTTATTGTTTTGTGGCCATGTAAACGTAACTTATGATTGGGTAACGATACTTCTCCTTTCTCCCTCAGCACCCATGAGTATTAAGCTCTTCGACTAAGATATGTCATGTGCATTGATTCTTTGGCCTTTTTCTCACCAAAGCCTCTTATGAAGATGTTTACTGTAGACGTTAGATAAACAATGTGTAATCTAATCAACTTGTTTTCCTGCTTTATCCTATACCTCAAGCTTTGTCCCATTCATTCAGGGCTCAATTACAAAAACTGTACATAACATCACAATACTGTGACTCTTACCAACTTTTCCCCTGCTCTTACCTCTTCTATTCCTCTTTTACCTCTTCCCCTCATTCTTCATATTCCTTCTCTTCTATTCCTCTTTCACCTCTTCCCCTCATTCTTCATATTCCTTCTCTTCTATTCCTCTTTTACCTCCTTTATTTTCCTCTTCTATTCTCCTTCTACCTCCACCCCCCCATTCCTTTTCTTCTTGTCCCCCATGTTCATCCTATTAATCATCTTCATCTTCCTCAGTCGCGCGCTGGCATGATCAGCACGGTGGAGGTGCTGAAGCTGATGGAGGCCTTCGTCAACGAGCCCAACTACACGGTGTGGAGCGACCTGAGCTGCAACCTGGGCGTTCTCTCCTCCCTGCTCTCCCACACCGACTTCCACGAGGAGATTCAGGAGTTCATCCGGGACCTGTTCACTCCCATCGGCCTCAAGCTGGGCTGGGAATGCAAGCAGGGCGAAGGTGAGCCCCCTGGGGCCGGTGGTAAGAGCTAAGAACTGAGCTGCCGAGTCATTCCGGAGTCGATCCTCAGCCTTAAGCACCAAGTCACTTGATGTAGCTCTGATTGGGTTGGATAGGTGTAAGAGAGATGGTAATCAGACTACGTTGGACTCTTGATAGGGTTGGTGGGATTTATTTTCTGTTATATTGCTGACACCTATACGATCCTTTCAGATCTGCTCAAGTGCCTAGGGGTTAGGGGCTAAGGGTCAGGTTTGGAATTAGGCAAGTGTTTTCTGTAGTAGGGGTATCAGCCCAGAGCTGGTGATGTATGAAATTACTGGCTCCTGGATTGCCTAGCAGTAGATAAATTCTGTCTTTTTGGATGAATTTCAGTGTGTCAAAGCACTTGTTTTTAACGTGTTTGAGACTGACTGGCGCTTTTTTCCCTTTCCCCTTCTGTTCTCCGGCCCCCGGTTCTTCTATTCCCCCCCCCCCCCCCTCTCAGGTCACCTGGATGCCCTGCTGAGGGGCCTAGTTCTGGGGAAGCTGGGGAAGGCGGGACACAAGCCCACGCTGGAGGAGGCCCGGCGGCGATTCAAAGACCATGTGGAAGGCAAGCAGATCCTCTCTGCAGACCTCAGGAGCCCAGTAAGTTGTTCTGCCCCCCCGTCACACACACACACACACACTTATTCATAGAAACACACACGTATTCTTAACATGTGGTTACATAAACAAAGGCCCCATTCCAAACTAACCTTTGCCCTCTAACCCTAGGCTCTTGATGACTTTCGTGAATTTTTAAAGGATTTGATTGGTCAGCAATTTGATAATGTCTCCACCTAGGCCTCTGGTTGGCTAAGTGAAGCTTCTTCAGTACTGCTTTCACCTGTCCATTAATTTCAATCAATTGTGGTCAACATTTCAACAATGGGCCTGTAGTCATGTTATTGATTCTACTTTCAAACAGTGACTTCTCATTTGTAGATCATTTAAGTGCTAATGATAGTTATTTAGTACAATCATGACTGGAAGTAGATGCCGTTTATGATGAGACAAAGACATAAAATTCTTGTAAAATCAAGTGATGAAACCATATTGAATGCCCATGTGTATGGTCTTTGTTTCTCTTCAGGTGTACTTAACAGTGCTGAAGCATGGTGACAGTGCCACGTTGGACACAATGCTGAAGGTAAGTCACACCAGCTAATGGTGTATTCACTAGTGCACACCGTAGCAAAATGTTTTGTAACGAAACCAAGCATTTCTTATTGGATAAATTCAGATTAGTTCCTCCCTGTTTCTGCTCATTTGGTTCTGAGACAATACACCCCAGCCAGGCCAGCTGGTTGGAGATCAGTCTCCTCAATATCATGAGTCATATATTGTATCATGAATGATTTCAATAACATTTCCTCAGTCAGATGAACAGGATTACCAGCTCGTTCCATGTCCTAGACTCTCGTTAGAGCCTCATCAATAATCTGTGACAGATAAAGCTTTAATCACAGTCAATTGATATAATTTGATGTTGTCCTATAAATGTCACAAAGGTAAAATATGTATATATTTTTCTCTCACGTTATTGCTGTCTAATCTCTCCCATCCTCTTCAGCTTCACAAGCAGGCTGACATGCAGGAGGAGAAGAACCGCATAGAGAGAGTGCTGGGAGCCATCTCTGCCCCTGACCTCATCCAGAAAGTCCTCACCTTTGCCCTCTCGGTATGTGCACACAACCATTCTTGCCCTGGCAACTGGAGTGTGTTACTTGCTCCTGCTATTTTGTCAGGAGAATATAAAAGACAAAACAGAAATCCCTAGAAACATTAGTATTTACACCTGGTGTTCTATTTACACCTTGTGTTCTTTTGGTCTCGCTTTTATGGTATTCTTCCTTGAATATAGCCGGTGCAATTGTTAACACTGGTGTTAACTAGCTTTGTAATTGTAGCCTTCCTAGTTGTTTTGGTCATAGGAGTTTGCTTATAGGATGAGCATGATGAATATATGTAAATTGGCAAAAACAGACCCCTCTGTTTCCCCTACCCAGGAGGATGTGCGTCCCCAGGACACGGTGTCAGTAATCGGGGGCGTGGCCGGAAGCAGTAAGCATGGAAGGAAAGCCGCCTGGAAGTTTGTCAAAGACAACTGGGAGGAGCTTCACAACCGCTACCAGGGCGGCTTCCTCATATCACGGCTCATCAAGGTAAGGGCTCCTTTCATTAAGCAATTTCTCTCCAAAGCATTGTTTAACTGTTCTTATTCTCATATTTTCCTCAGCTCCTCAGAGGGCACTGTATACAGTGCATTTTGAGAGTATTCAGACCCCTTGACTTTTAACACGTTACGTTACAGCCTTATTCTAAAATGGATTAAATAAAAAACTATTCCTCAGCAATGTACACACAATACCCCATAATGACAAAGCGAAGAAAGGTTTTTAGAAAAGTTTGCAAATTTTTATTCAAAACAACAACATAAGTATTCAGACCCTTTGCTATGAGACTCGAAATTTAGCTCAGGTGCATCCTGTTTCTATTGATCATCCTTGATGTTTCTACAACTTGATTGGAATCCACCTGTGGTAAATTCAATTGATTGGACATGATTTGGAAAGGCACACCTGTCTATATAAGGTCCCGCAGTTGACAGTGTACAGTTGAAGTCTGATGTTTACATATACCTTAACCAAATACATTTAAACTCAGTTTTTCACAATTCCTGGCATTTAATCCTAGTAAAAATTCCCTGTCTTAGGTCAGTTAGGATCACCACTTTATTTTAAGAATGTGAAATGTCAGAATAATAGTAGAGAGAATGATTTATTTCAGCTTTTATTTATTTCATCACATTCCCAGTGGATCAGAAGTTTACATACACTCAATTACTATTTGGTAGCATTGCCTTTAAATTGCTTAACTTGGGTCAAACGTTTCGGGTAGCCTTCCACAAGCTTCCCACAATAAGTTGGGTGAATTTTGGCCAATTCCTCCTGACAGAGCTGGTGTAACTGACTCAGGTTTGTAGGCCTCCTTCCTCACACACACTTTTTCAGTTCTGCCCACACATTTTCTATTGGATTCAGGTCAGGGCTTTGTGATGGCCACTCGAATACCTTGACTTTGTTGTCCTTAAGCCATTATGCCACAACTTTGGAAGTATGCTTGGGGTCATTGTCCATTTGGAAGACCCATTTGCGACCAAGCTTTAACTTCCTGACTGATGTCTTGAGATGTTGCTTCAATATATCCATATAATTTTTCTTCCTCATGACGCCATCTATTTTGTGAAGTGCACCAGTCCCTCCTGCAGCAAAGCACCCCCACAACATGATGCTGCCACCCCCGTGCTTCACGGTTAGGATGGTGTTGCAAACAGTAGTCTGGCTTTTGTATGGCGGCCTTTCAGGTATCTGAGCGGCCTTTCAGATAATGTCGGTATAGGACTCGTTTTACTGTGGATATAAATACCTTTGTACCTGTTTCCTCCAGCATCTTCACAAGGTCCTTTGCTGCTCTTCTGGGATTGATTTGCAATTTTCGCACAAAAGTATGGTCATCTCTAGGAGACAGAACGCATCTCCTTCCTGAGTGATATGACGGCTGCGTGGTCCCATGATGTTTATACTTGCCTATTATTGTTTGTACAGATGAATGTGGTACCTTCAGGCGTTTGGAAATTGCTCCCAAGGATGAACCAGACTTGTGGAGGTTTCTTGTTTACAAGAAATTTGTGGAATGGTTGAAAAACGATTTGTAATGACTCCAACCTAAGTGTATGTAAACTTCTGACTTCAACTGTGTATCAGAGCAATAACCAAGCCATGAGGTCGAAGGAATTGTCCATGGAGCTCAGTGACAGGATTGTCGCGGCACAGATCTGGGGAAGGACAACCATCTCTGCAGCCCTCCACCAATCAGGCCTTTATGGTAGAGTTGCCAGACGGAAGCCACTCCTCAGTAAAAGCCACTACTCTGTAAAAGCCACATGACAGGCCGCTTGGAGTTTGCCAAAAGGCACCTAGGACTCTCCGACCATGAGAAACAAGACTTTCGGGTCTGATGAAACCAACATTGAACTATTTGGCCTGAATGCCAATTGTCACGTCTGGAGGAAACCTGGTACCATCCCTACGGTGAAGCATGGTGGTGGCAGCATCCTGCTGTGGGGATGTTTTTCAGCAGCATGGACTGGGAGACTAGTCAGGATCGAGGCAAAGATGAATGGAGCAAAGTACAGAGATCCTTGATGAAAACCTGCTCCAGAGCGCTCGGGACTTGACTGGGGCAAAGTTTACCTTCCAACAGGACAACGACCCAAAGCGCACACAGCCAAGACAGCCCAGGAGTGGCCTCAGGACAAGTGTGAATGTCCTTGAGTGGCCCAGCCAGAGCCCGGACTTGAACCCGATCGATTATCTCTGGAGAGACCTGAAAATAGCTGTGCAGTAACGCTCCCCATCCAACCTGACAGAGCTTAAGAAGATCTGCAGAGAGGAATGGGAGAAACTCAAAATACAGGTGTGCCAAGCTTGTAGTGTCATACTTGAGGATGTAATCGCTGCCAAAGGTGCTTTAACCAAGTACCGAGTAAAGGGTCTGAACACGTATGTAAATGTGATATTTCTGTTTTTCATTTTTAAAACTGCAAATATTTCTAAACCTGTTTTTGCTTTGTCATTATGGGGTATTGTGTTTAGATGATTGTGTATAGGAAAAAAACGTTTACGAATAAGGCTATAACGTAACAAATGGGGAAAAGTCAAGAGGTCTGAATAATTTCCGACTGCTCTGTATATATTACAAGAGGAATGTATTATGGAAGACTGGTAGCTTTTGATTTTGGTCCAATGACCTAAGCCAACTCACTTGTATTTTCACCCCTCTTCACAGCTCTCTGTGGATGGATTCGCCATTGACAAAATGGCTGCTGAAGTGAAGGTGAGCATCATTGGTTTATACGTCTTTTAATATAGTGGTCTCGCTCAATAAAATGGTTAAATGTTAGCTATACTTATTTTAGGTAACTTCTGCCGTTCTAATTCTAAACGCGGCCATTTTGTGTCTTCCAGAGTTTCTTCGAGAGCCACCACGCACCGGCGGCTGAGCGCACGGTGCAGCAGTGCTGCGAGAACATTCTCCTGAATGCCGCCTGGCTCAAGCGCGATGCCGACGACATTCACCAGTATCTACTGAAGCGCAAAGCTCCCCCGGTCTGAACACCCCCCCCCTTCCAGCGCGGACCTCCCTGCATCATAGCTGCCTCGGCCCCCCCTTCTCAGTCCATAGACGGAGCGAGCATACTCAAAGCAGGCTTAATTTCTCTAAAAGAAAAAATACAAACGACGATGACGTCAACAAACAAGCCAAGAATTTAACCAAGTGTTGAAAAAGAAAAGACTTATACATAAATAACAAAGCAAATTCATTTGTCTGACAAGGAATGTATTTACCCCCATTCTGCCCATCGGAAGATGATACATGAGTTAGGTTACTGGGGTTTAACACTCCCAGATATGATTTGCGGAATGGCTATCCCAGGGTGCATCCCAAATGCCTCTCCATTCTCTATTAGTGCACTATTTTTGACTTGAGCCAAATTATTTGGCTCAAGTCAAAAATAAAGTGCCCTGGTTAGTGCACTTTATAGGGTTCCATTTGAGATGCACACCAAGTCTGAGTGCATACTCACACTCCCGTACAGTTACGACACGCAAAACATGAACACTTGCATACACACACAGCCTTGCATCGTAGTTTGAAAACTGTGAATTAATTTCTCATCACCCGCTCCTACTCTATGGAGAAAAAAAAAGCATGAATTATATATATCCTGTGTTGCTGTTCACTTTGTTTGTTTTCTGTACAAACAAATTATTTTATTTTTTCCTGCCATCGGAGTTTCGCAGTTGCTGGTTTTTACCCAACAGGTGTTGTGATTGGGTAAGAGCACAGTTGGGCAGAATGGGGTTAATATAGCGTGTGATGTTTTGTTGGCGGTAGTTAAATGAACTCATGGCACTGATCTCCATTTCTAATAACGGTTAGGACAAAAGGTGAGCAGCGCTAGCATGGTACTACATGTATACTGTTTAATGCAAGCATTCTTGCAAAGACGTTCCACAAATCTGAATAGAGATGTTCATCATTACTTTACCTGCCCCTCTTCCCCCTCCATCCATCATCCTACTCTGGCATTTGATACATACCATCCCCACATCAACAACCCCCCCCTCCTCTCTTCTGTCGCCTGTATTATCAGCCCTCTGTAAAGTTACAGAATTATGTATAGTATGGCAAACGACAAACATGCATATTTAAATTGTTACTTCATCTGCCACATTATATACAAAATGACATCTTGTTTTCAAATTATTATTTTTTTTTTTTAAAGATGCAGTGATTTATTTTAATGTTGAGGATAAACTTTCATTGATTCTTAAGAATTAGTAAAACAACACTACTTGGGCCTTTAGTGCAGTTAACACCAGGAAACTTTAGTTAAAGATTATGTACTGGCCCAGTTTGAACTTTGAAATGATAGGATTTACTTAACACTGCTATTGAACTCTGACGCCTTAAATTGGTCACGTGGTTTGCAATAATTATTACACAGAAGTGGGTGATATTCCACTGCAAAGTAAAATATATTGTTTCTAACATAACAGATCTACACACAGACTTGTTGAACGAGTATATCTACATAGAATTTGATGTGGCTTAGAAAACATTTACCGGAGAAGATCATCTAAATAATTGTCACTCTTTCCCTGGAACATTTGTTGTGCTTTTGTTTAAAAATACAGTTGGTGTTCATTAAAGTAAAAAAAAAAAAAGAAGAAAAAAAGACTTCAACAATGTGAAACTAGTAGAGTTGGTTTATGATTGAGGTGTGAGTGTGCATGCCTGGAAACCAGTTGATATGTAATTTAACCATTCTTAATCCAATTTAATAAATTTTTGTATGATCCTAATAAGCAAAAACATGATCATAAATAGATTACAAATGGTTCTAGGAAAAACTGCAAAAGAAATTAATGCTGTAAATAATTAAAGTTGACCTAAATGAGAATAAAGAAAATGGGTATGATGTATAGATGGTGGGAAGTAAAATCAGTCTTGCGGTGGGGGATGTTGGTATAGCTGAGATTTACATGCCGTTATATTTTCATTGCAGTATTAGGCTGCAGTCCAACGCTTTGTGCTAGTGGGTGGGGAAAAGAATGACTCCGTTTTTCATCATCTGATTATTCAAACTTCGTTTTGAATGTCACATTGCTTCCGAGAAAAAAACATTATTGGCAGAACGGCTGTGACGCTAGTGTTGCCAAAGCAGAAATTAAGATGCAGTACAATAAAGTAACGTGGTCATATCCTTCACTATGAGAGATTGTCTTTTCACCTTGGTTTACAGTACCTTGATTGGATGATGCATTGATATGCTAATGAGTCTTCAAATCCAGTTTAATTTTTTACCCCTTTCTATAATCCAACGCACAGTGCTTGGAAACTGTAATACTAGAAACCTGATCTTGACGGCTGTATATAACGGGGTTGTGGACCGCTGGTCTAACTGCACTTCATGCATTGATCAAAACATTGTAATGTGTAAGCATTTTCTACAAAGAAATAATGCTGACATCAATCGACCAATGTGTAGTAACTTTTTTTTGTATCTCTTTGTAGGCTACTAAAATTGTGTTTGGGGTTCAGAGCTCCTCTAGCAACTACATTACTGCTGTGTGGAGCTTATATAACAGTTTAACTTTAGTCCGTCCCCTCGCCCCGACCCGGGCGCGAACCAGGGTCCCTCTGCACACGTCAACAAGTGACGTCACTGATTGAAAGGCTATTAGCGCGCACCACCGCTAACTACCTAGCCATTTCACATCCGTTACACTTACAAACTTTACAAAAGTTTACAAAAATTACCGAGGGGTGTGGGTATGAACTTTACAATAAATAGATCAGGTTACTGTAAATAACTTATAGAGAACTGGTTAGGATCACATTGTCTATTTATATAGAAGTTCCCATATCAAATGTACATTTTTAGGATGACGTGATTAATATAGGCCCAGTGTTACTTGGTTGTTTGTGTTCAATTATGAATGTGCTACTTTCCCTGCACCGTAGGCGGCGCCAGTGGATGTTTAGGTGTGAGATACCCCGGAAAACGGAAGAAGTGAACTTTACACTGACTGGCTCGTTAGTTACTGGCAAAACAATAACCATTACTAAATCTGTGCTCGGAACAATGTACTGGTGAGTAGCTAATTGTCTTGTTCCACAAACCTGCTAAATATTGTGATAACAGTAATTGTTGCTTCTCGTCGCCCCGGAAATGTGTTTGTGCTAGACAACTAATTTAACGTTAGTTAGCTATGTAACGTTAATTTAGCGTAGCCAGTTAGCAAGCTAGCTAGGATGAAGAACGCTGGCAGCAGTAGCTTGCTCCTTGTAAGGCTGATGAAATGTAGCTATGTTCATATCAAGTAAAATCTATTTGCTTATGTATTGTTAAATATATACATTTTGCATATAGTTAACTAGCCACCAGAACAATACTCACTTGACGTTTTGCTATCTAGCTAAAGTGTCCACATCATGGCCACGCGCTGTCAAACGTTGCAAAGCAAACAATTGCTGTAGGACTATATTCTGCGTTAGCGCATAACTGAGTCTAGCGTTATAATCTATTTTGTTAATGGGATTAGCCAGTCTGTGGCTGCTCTAATAACAAAATCACAGGCCAGCGACTTGGACGTGAGCATTAGCCAGCAGTCAATGCAAGGCAGACAGACAGGGTGTGCGTAACGTCTTTACAGATGGCTATTCAAGAAGTAACTGCTAAACATGTGTAGTATAATACAAGGTTGCAGAGGTCACACATTGCTAATCTTTAGAAGGAGCTAGCTTTCTACTGTATTTATAGAGCAGAGATAGTGCATGGCTTGTAGCCAATACAGTGCTCTACAGACAGGAGGTGTCAGTGTTCTAAACATCCCTTAAAAGTCAATTGGCAGTCTGACACTATGTTCTGGCTGAAGACCATATTTCCCCCTTGAGGATTTGCCCTGTACAAGCTTTATCATGCTTATACTGTACTGTAGGTAATGCATTTGTTTCTGTGTTGCCCTTCAGGTTATCAACAGATGATAGAAGGTGGGTGTTGTCCAGTTGGTGACTCTGACCATCCATCTCCACTATGGTGCTGTGCAGCAGCCTGCTGGCTGTGGCGTTCTTCCTGTCTCAGGCTGGGGGGTTCCTGCACTCTTTGGAAGAGGATGCCCTTCCTACGGAGTGGGTCCTGCTCCACGTGGTGCAGGGCCACATCGGGGCGGGGAACTACAGCTACCTGCGGCTCAACCACGATGGCAAGATCATCCTGCACATGCGCAGCCTCAAGGGGGACGCAGACCTGTACGTCTCAGACAAAACTCTGCGGCCCAGCTTCGACACCTACAAGCTGCAGTCTGCCACCTGCGGCCAGGACGTGGTCGTAGTGCCTGGAGACTTTGTGAGGCCCGTGGGGATTGGCATTTACGGGCACCCATCGCACCAGGAGAGTGAGTTTGAGATGAGGGTGTTTTATGATCAGACTTCCCTCCAGGATCCGTTCGATAAAAGGTTGTACCCCTCTGAGGAGGACGGGGGGAAGCAGAGATATGCTCCAGAGGATGACTTTGAGGAAGAGGAGTCCATCTTCTGGACTATTTTAATCGGGATTCTGAAGATTATACTTGAAATTTTGTTCTAAGAAATGTGTGCTGCTGCTCTCTGCCATGTGCATTTAGAATGAGGATACTTGTGGTGTAGTTGAGCTGAGTGCATGTGTTAATCTCTGGGCCCGGTTTCCCAAAAACATTTTAAGGCTAAGTTCATCTTAGAACCATAGGATGCTTTTGGGAAACCTGGGCCTGGCATTGGTGATCTGAAATTAACCTGAGGGGAAGAAGCGGAAAAATCTAAGGGAATATATATTTTTATTTCGTAATTCAATTGATTATCTTTTGATTCATGACGAAGGCAATGCCTCAATACGTTGCTTGTGAAAAAATTATTGAATCAAACCACTAGTATTTGCATATCTATATCAATTTTGCCATCTGATTTAAATGACTGGGTTATGTTCTGTATCTAGGGACGCAAGCCAGACACAAATCTTAGGTTGCTAACCAGGCAGGCTGGTCATTAATTCTATCGGTTACCAGAGACACGACCCAGTCGTTCACTCTTTTTGTTCTGTATCTGTGGACGCAACCCAGTCGTTCATTCGAAATGTTCTATTGCCATGCTGGCTGGCAACATTCTTACCTTGCTTGCTAGCTAGCCAACTATGGTTAACTTAGTCAGGTCAAACAGCGCAACCAGAATAACAGCAAAGTAACTGCGTTTGTTTAAGCTGTTTTCCAGAGACATTTCTTATCAGGACACTGTTCAGAGGAGCTAACACAATCCCTTCAAAACTGAAGTTGGAAAGACTACGAACTAGCTGCATTTCGTTTTACCGATCCTATTGACATTTCTTTGTGTATATCCATAAAAAGGATGCCAGTTGATTCATGATTTCGACTGGCTAAGAAAAGCTGCCTGCCTATCCTGTCCCAACTCCCAACACGTTCATTACTATGGGACAGCTGGAGATCGAATTTCAATTTTGAAACAATGTTGCAAATGTCAGAGATGGACAGCAAGGTTTATACAAATCTCCGCTGTTGAAAATCAACTGCTAGTTGAAAAGAAATGGGAGATAGGTATTTAAACGTCATAGCTTTAGCCGGTGGTAATTTTTGGAATAGACACCGGCTGGAATGCGTCCCAAAACACCAGGCAGAGAGAGCGTTCACTAAGTGTCGTTGAGGCACATCGATACTGATAGGATCGGGAATAAAGACAACGCTGCTCTCTGATCAGCTTTCTCCATTCAAATCTTACCTTAACATTCTAATTATTCCACGATACTGACGATGGATCAGCTCACAGAAAGATATCACATATGGCTAAAATATTAGGCAAATCAAGATTTGGCACATCATGAAATGTATATTAAGACAAATTACAGACAGTATCATACAAGTAGCAAAATGGAACTCAATTGATTGAACATGAAATGTATTTCAATATGATTTGAAATGGGCCTATATCCTACTTACTGTAGGCTATTTACATTTTAATGCAGTCATCTCGGTTTTAATTTGAAGCGTGTTTTTATACCTCGCTTGTTTGTATCAATTGCAAAGATGTTGGCATCTTTGTATTTGTAATGAACTCCGTTCTGAAGTTATCAGCAGTCCGAGGCAAATAAACTGTGATTTTATGTTTAGTGGAGATCTGTGTATCAAGTGACGCCGGAGGGAAAAAAGCATCTATCGATGCACTTAGCTGTGCTACGAGTGGTCTGAGCCAGGCATTCGATTACGAGCGTTTAAGTCCAACAATGGTTTTTGGAAACAGCTCAGAGATTTAACGATGCACCTACAAAGGTTCTAATGATGAACTTCGCCTTAAGATGTTTTTGTGAAATTGGGCCCTGTTCAATAGGTTCCAAATGGGAACAAATTACTTGAATTGGAGGCGGCAGGCACTACCTGAAACTTTTCAATAGGAATGATCTTTTGCTTTACCATTTGCTCCCATGTGTGCCTAATGAATAAGACTCAGGTCTAAATTGGTGTCCTGGGTCTGAATTATGCAACAACTAAATATCAGTACACCAGAGAGCAGAGATGTTCAACAGTGCCTTTTGATCTGTCATGTCTTGGCTGAATGGCAATGCAACATCTCATGCAAATGGAGTCATTTTATAAGATTTTCAAATAAAGAGGTTTATCTTTGCAAAATACCTAGTGTCAAATTGTCTGTCTGGGATATCACAATAATTTTGTAAAATGAATTCAGATTCACTAAGTGCAATGATTATCACAGTTTGTTCACTTGACTGTACAAGTATCAGACTCAGTGAAATGCATATAGGTTTCTCTTACAAGCAATATTTGTATATTTTTCTTAACATTTTACATGCATGAACACACATCTGTCATAAGGCAAAAGCAAGAAGAGGACCCTGCTCCACACACGAGGGTGTCCTCAAAGTTTTTAAACTACGGTAATTATAGATCGTTTCTCGTGAGTGTCCTACAGGTTTCATTCCATTGAGGTCGCTGTTTTCCCAGTTGATAAACTCCTTTTTATTTTCATCTTTTTAACATCTTTTTTCTTTTTTTATGAACACGAATACAAAAACAAATATACAAACAAGAGTACATAAAGCCTAACAGACGGGCATTGCATATCGAATACATTTTCAATTTGTCAGTTTTATGGTGGGTATTGCTTTTTTGTTTTTATATTTACTGATTTCAAAATATAATTTAAATAATGTGAAGAGGGGTTTGTTTTTTGCCCACTTCATTTTATGGATAAAGGATCTTCCATGAAAAATAAACAAATTAACAATGAAAGTTAAATCAGGATCCATATCATTTTGATCAAAATATAACAGAGTCTCTAAGATTAACATTATTAGTCGTTTCTTTTAAAATAAAATCTAACTCTTCTGACGTAAGAACAGTCCCAAAATAAATGGTCAGTTGATAAACTCGTCGGCAGTGATCCTGTTACCTGCCTCCATTTTGTGTTGGACGGCCCATTTCCGGGTTTCTGAGAAACAGTTGTGAAGGGAGAATCTCGCTTTGCTTGCTGGTCAAGACGAGAGCAGAATAAAAAGTACATGAAAATAGGATATAAACTGGAGATACGCGTACCTCGAATTAGCTTTTGCACATAAGTAGAACTTGTTTACAGCCATAGTTAAAACGCCAGCTAAATTCCACTTGACAGCTGTCGCGAGTAAACAGTAACTTAGCTAGCAAGCTTACTTTGGGTATCGGATTTAGTTGATTTCGCTAGTAAACTAATTTAGCTGCTAGTGTCCCACAGTTTTTATTAGATTTTCTAAGCAAGTAACCAAGAGAGCCGCCTACTGCCTGGGATTGTGTTAACTAGCAAACTTGCCACAACTGCAGTTTCCATTCATGTTGTTATTGAAGACGAGACTCACAATCCTTCGAGACGGGGTAAGTCACTGCCAATCCACCCAGCTAACGTTCGTTAAATCAACATGTTATCCAGATAATGACTAGTTAACACACGTTATAGACATGTTACTTATATTGCTACATTCATTTAAACAATAATGCCCAGTTATGTAGTTCAACTTTTAGGCCAAGAGGAAGGAATTGCATTTTTCTTCTAACTTGCATGTTTTTGGGCTCGCTCACCTGTCACCTCTTGTAGATTGACGGAGTGTGCATAGAAATTGGCTAGCGACTCGAGACCACTTATGATTTGGAATGTTCCCTTGCCAAATCTGTGCTTACAACTTAGTCACATTTTCTGCATATCATCTTCTGCATATCATAAAGTGAAATTCAAGTGACACTTCTGACTCAGGCCTGCTCGTTTTAGAGTTGCTAGTTTGTTTTATATGACGTTAGGCCCAAAATACTTAATGACATCATGCACTTTTTTCTCATTTATTTCCCCGTCCACAAAGGCATAGAACTAACTAAATTGGTCACATATTAGGTTGGAGAAGGACACCTCCCCTACCTTGTAAGAATGTCATAAAACTTTAGACATAGGATTAACATTGTAGTCCATTGGCAATTCTCCAAGTAGGCGCATGTACAGGTGGTAACTGCCAAAATAATGAAAACACTACAGTAAATCAGGAATGCAATGTATATTGAAAGCAAGTGCTTCCACACAGGTGTGCTTCCACACAGGTGTGGTTCCTGTGTTAAGCAATTAACATCCCATAAAGCTTGGGGTCATGTACAAAAATGCTGGGCAGGCCATTATTTTGGCTACCATGGCTATGCCCCCATAGGATGACAATGCCCCGTGTGGAAGCATGAGTGGTCACTGAATGGTTTTATGAGCATGAGCCTGAACCCATATGCCATGGCTGCCTCAGTCACCAGAGCTCAACAAAATTTAACATTTATGGGAGATTCTAGAGACATTCTGATTGGTGTAAATGGTTGGTGCCTGTAGGGAAAAAACAATAACATCAAATCTTGTCAATGGATGAGTCATGAAGTGGTGGGCTGTGCTGTCCACTCTCGGTTTTGCTCACTCGAGGTAGCAACTTAAACGGCTGCTGCGTTTCCGTTCCTTATCGCCTCACTGGCAAGCTCACCCGATGACATTCCATTTGTTTCTCTCTTCTGTGAAAACCTTTTCAAACACTCTTGACAGGTAGCTTGTGGAATGGAGTTTAGGGGTGAGCGAAGGAGGGTGGGGTTTGCTGCGTGGCCTACCTCAACGTGTCCAGCCAGCGAACTGGTTTGTGGCGCTCTACTGAGCTGAATCATTCTAGAGTGACTGTATGCATGTAGAATTTGAGGATAGCTGTTTTTAGTGTGGGCCACGCCACCATTGTAGTCAACAACTACAAATAGAGGTGAATTGTAATGGTCCTTGAACAGAAGTCCCAATGATATCTTGACTTGCCTAAATTCAATACAGTCTACCAATGTCAATCATGACACTGCAAGGATGTACAATTTTACTCTAACCCCAATTCGGTTCAGGAGTGTTCATTTTTGACCCGGTTGTGTGCATTTAATTGAGCCGAGACTCCCCTCTGTCTTGTTTCGCAGGAGTTTGAGGGTGTACCCAGAGCTTAGACGGTGAACAAACCTCCTCCCCAAGGTGCCCACAGAGGGACAGGATGCCCGTCCCCCCTCCTCCCCCTCCTCCTCCAGGACCCCCCCCTCCCCCCACCTTCAACCAGGTCAGTCCAGCTCCTAAACCGATGTTCAAAACATGACAAAACTCAGAAGTCCTCTGAAGGGTTTCTAGAGATTCATAATTACATGATAAAATAACTGAAGTCATTCATTATTTGCTGTTGTATTGTTAAGGATGATACGACACCTTCTGATGTTAGATACTATGCCTAATATATTATTATGCCCACCTTTCCCATAGTATGATTTCTAGGGTTGATATGCCTTGTTTATAAAGGCTGCAATTGAATTATGCAGTTTTTACCTTTTTAAACAAATCCAAACACAAACCAAGAAGGTGTAAGCTGGCCAAACACACACCCACACAGGCACCATGTGGATTACTATCGACTTGCACCATAATGCTGCATTGCCATCTACTTTATCTGTTGCTATAACGACAGTACGTTATGCAGTTCATGTTATCATTTGCATGGTCAACCTAACTAACATGGTGGTTTGCTCATATCCTCTCCTCAGGCGAACACTAGAGCACCTAAGTTGAATCGGGATGCGGCGAAGGGGAGAGGAGCGTTGCTCTCTGACATCTCCAAAGGAGCCAGGCTGAAGAAGGTTGGAGTGGTCAATGACCGAAGTGCACCTATTATAGAGAGTAAGTAGCATAGTTTCTATCTCCTATATGTTCACTAACTTTTGCACACTCCTCATTTCCCGCTGACACACACTCACACACAGACTATATGTATGTTTATACATGCATACATGGGGTACCAGTCAAAAGCTTGGACACACCTACTCATTCCAGGGTTTTTCTTTATTTGTACTATTTTCTACATTGTATAATAATAGGGAAGACATCAGCACTATGAAATAACACATATGGAATCATGTAGTAACCAAAAAAGTGTTAAACAAATCAAAATATATTTTTGATTCTTCAAAGTAGCCACCGTTTGCCTTGATGACAGCTTTGCACTCTTGGCATGCATTCCAATTAACAGGTGTGCCTTGTTAAAAGTTTATTTGTGGAATTTCTTTCCTACTTAATGCGTTTGAGCCAATGAGTTGTGTTGTGACAAGGTAGGGATGGTATACAGAAGAGTGCCCTATTTGGTAAAAGACCAAGTCCATATTATGGAAAAATCAACTCAAATAAGCAAAGAGAAATGACAGTCCATCCTTACTTAAAAAAATTTAAGTCAGTCAATCCGGAAAATGTCAAGAACTTTGAAAGTTCTTCAAGTGCAGTCGCAAAAATCATCGAGCGCTATGATGAAACTGGCTCTCATGAGGACCGCCACAGGAATGGAAGATCCGGCGTTACCTCTGCTGAAGAGGATAAGTCCATTAGCGTTAACAGCCTCAGAAATTGTAGCACAAATAAATGCTTCACGGAGTTCAAGTAACAGACACATCTCAACATCAACTGTTCAGAGGACACTGTGAATCAGGCCTTCATGGTTGAATTGCTGGAAAGAAACCACTACTAAAGGACACCAGTAAGAAGAAGAGACTAGCTTGGGCCAAGATACACGAGCAATGAACATTAGGCCGGTGGGAATGTTTCTTTTGGTTTGAGTCCAAATTTGAGATTTTTAGTTCCAACCGCTGTGTTTTCGTGAGATGCATAGTAGGTGAACGGATGATCTCCGCATGTGTTTGTCTCACCATGAAGGAGGAGGTGTGAGGGGGTTTTGCTTTGCTGGTGGTCAGTGATTTATTTAGAATTCAAGGCACACTTATCCAGCATGGCTACCACAGCATTCTCCAGCAATGAGTTGGACCGCAGAGTGAAGGAAAAGCAGCCAACACGTGCTCAGCATATGTTGGAACTCCTTCAAGACTGTTGGAAAAGCATTCCATGTGAAGCTGGTTGAGTGAATGCCAAATATATATACTTTAAAAAAATATATATATAATAGTTTTTTGGTTACTACATGATTTCATAGTTTTGATTTCTTCACTATTATTCTACAATGTACAAAATAGTAAATAAAGAAAAACCCTTGAATGAGTAGTGGTCCAAACCTTTGACTGGTACTACACATGCAAAATTCCTTGCCACAAATAGCTTTCAACAATGTCAATGCAAGCATTATCAACACAACAGTGTAACAAGGACATTTGTACCTCTGCTTTCCCCAGAACCAAAGGAAAGTGGTGGTGGCTGTGGTAGAGGAGGAGGGAGCAGTGGTGGGTCAGGGGGAGGCTCTGGGGGCCTTTTCGCTGGGGGCATGCCAAAACTACGATCAGTTGGAGCTGGAGGTAAGCAGAATTCCTGTCATATGATTAGAATGTAAATGGGGCCCTATAAACTCAGCTTTATTTTTTGCCTGGTTCTGTTTTAGTTTTATCTTAAATTTGTTTTTCTAGGCCTCCCGAGTGGCGCAGTGGTCTTAGGCACTGCATCACAGTTGCTAGCTGTGCCACTAGAGATCCTGGTTCGAGTCCAGGCTCTGTCGCAACCGGCCACGACCGGGAGACCCACAGTTACAAGACTGTAACTACCTGTAACTGCGTCGTCCGCGTTCGGGGAGGGTTTGGCTGGCAGGGATGTCCTTGTCCCATCACGCTCTAGCGACTCTGACACGGTCACCAGGTGCTTCTTCCGGGTTGGCTTCCGGGTTAAGCGGGCATTGTGTGAAGGTGCGGCTTGGTTGGGTCGTGTTTCAGGGGATGCATGGCTCTCAAACTTCGAGTCCGTACGGGAGTTTCAGCGATCAGACAAGACTGTAACTACCAATTGGCTACCACAAAATAGGGGAGAAAAAGCGGTAATTTTTTATTTATTTTTTTCCCCTAGGTTTGTTTTCCCACGTTTTTTCAAGTTTTCACGCTCAATCACACTTTAAATGTGCACAATACAGAAATTTCTCCACCATTTCCTGGTTGCTAAAATTCTAATAGTCAAATCAAATTTTATTTGTCACATGCGCGGAATACAACAACCTTACATGCTTACATACGAGCCCTTAACCAACAATGCTGTTAAATAAATAGTTTAGAAAATATTTACTAATTTATCGCCTAATTTCAAGCAAGTATAGTATAGAGAATCATTGTACCATCTCAAACGCTGCGAAATCTTTTCCATAACCAAAAAGATGGTATTTTCAACTGTTTGAAGCTGGTGTGAAAGACGTAAAAATCAAAACTTAAGAACAGGAAGCATAGAAATAGCACACACAGAACAGATTTACCACTTAAACTTGCTTTCAATAAGAATGACATGTGTAACTCACATTTCTATGTGAATTTGGTCAGGTTGCCCCCAAAAAGTTACATATTGCAGCTTTAATAGAGAACAAAAACAAGTTGGATGTTCTAAGTCCACAGCAATGCTTATTTAGATTTTTTGGGTGTAGTTTAATGCAAGTTCGCACCAGCAAGAGACTGTTGTTCAGCAACGTTTCTGTAGCGCTTGTAATTGCAGAGTTTGCAAAACAAATGGGCGCTGGATTGATGCAAATAATCATATCATTCTGCCAGGTAGGCATAGGCTACATTTTAGGTAACGTTTAATTGGGAAGGTTTTTGGGAAAGCCTTTCCATCTCTACCAGAAGAAAGTTACACAAAGTGTAGACATACGCGCGCCCACTGCGCACACACAGACGGGCATTCCTGTGCCATTTTAGAAAGTTGGGAATCACTGATGCATTTTTTTGTTCAGGTCTTATGATTAACTTGGGCAAATTAATGACTAAGTTCAACACACTTTTTTGAATATTGTTGAATTCCATTTTGTCTGGATTCCGTCCACGTTCTCCACAACATGGATTTTATAGGGCCCTATATAAATACGCTACTATAAATATACTGCAGAAACAGACTGGCACCCAGGCTGATGTTCTACATTTGCTATGAAGCTTGATGTGAATGGGTGTATTTATGCATAGTGTTCTAAAATGTGTGTTTCTATGCCTTCCTTCCAGACGCCTCAGTGGGCAGATCCGCCCTGCGTCCCCCAGGCTCCAGACCTGCAGCCCCCCGGCCCACCCCAGGCCGCTCTACCTCCCCCTCCCCAGGAGACAAACCCTCCCCAAGTGACAAACCTTCACCCCCGGAGCCCCAGCGCTCCCACCGCCCCTCTCTCCCCGACATCTCCCGCCCCCCAACCAGTGCCAGCTCCTCCCACTCCTCCACTGGGGGCATGAAGCACAGTACTTCAGGCTCAGCTCCGCCCCCTCCTTCAGGCATGAAACACAGCACATCAGCCCCACCCACTCCACCTTCTTCGACAGGGGCCATGAAGCCCAGCACATCCGCCCCAGCTCCTCCCCCGCCATTTAACCGAGGTGGTTACCGCAGCAATGCCCCGTCAACCCCGCAACAAAAGGCCCCAGTAGGCATCAGCAACAGCCGGGAGAAGCCCCTCCCCCCGCCGCCCCAAAGAGGCCCGGCTCTGCCCAGCTCTGGCCCTCCTCCTTCATCAAGACTGCCTCCTTCCTCCACGCGGCCGCCCACTGGGGGGTCCTCGGCGCCCCCTCCGCCCCCACCTTACAGGCACTCCTCTGGGGGCACCTCCAATGGCCCCATGGGGGACCATGGTGGAGATGGGGCTCCGAAACTCCCCCAGAGGCACAACTCTCTGCACCAGAAGAACACCTCAGGCGGCAGCTACGGCGGACGCAATCATGCACCTCTTCCACCCCCCTCGCCGTCTCCAGGACCTCCAGGCATTGGCAGACCACCCCCACCTGCCAGGGAGCCCCCCAGCAAGAGATCAGGTACTAGAACAAACCTCAATGTTTATATTGGGGAGCCGTTGGTCTTATCAAGGGACTACTGTCACAGTTTAATGACCTTTTCCAGATCAATCCTTTCTTCCAAACACAATTTCATGGTCTGAAAGGAAAGGATGGGTAGTAGCCATAGTCTTAGACATCTCAACATTGTTTATGTCCCATTATGGTGTCCGAGCATTGGACAGTGCCACTGAGTCAATTTCCTTCTACTACTACTACGAGTTGGCAAACGAACTGAAAGGGGGCATACTGTTTGTTACCTGTAGTGTGTTGTTGGAACAGGTATGAAGCCAAGGTTGCCGATTTTACTGCCACCTGCAGTTATAGAATGTTTGCTCACAAGTATCAAGTGCATTCTGAAAGTATTCAGACCACTTTACTTTTTCCACATTTTATTCTAAAATTTATTAAATTGTTTTTTCCCCCTCAATCGACACACAATACCCCATCATGACGAAGCAAAAACTGTTCTTTAGAAATGTTTGCAAATTCATGAAAATGTTAAATATCAAATGTACGTAAGTATTCATACCCTTTACTCTGTACTTTGTTGAAGCACCTTTGGCAGCCTTGAGTCTTCTTGGGTATGATGCACCTGTATTTGGGGAGTTTCTCCCATTCTTCTCTGCAGATCCTCTCAAGCTATTTTTAGGTCTCCAGAGATGTTCGATCGGGTTCATGTCTGGGCTCTGGCTGGGCTACTCTAGGACATTCAAAGACTTGTCCCGAAGCCACTCCTGCATTGTCTTGGCTGTGTGCTTAGAGTAGTTGTCCTGTCTGCGGTCCTGAGTGCTCTGGAGCAGGTTCTCATCAAGGACCTCTCTGTACTTTGCTCCTTTCATCTTTCCCTCTATCCTGACTAGTTTCCCAGTCCCTGCTGCAGAAAACATCCCCACAGCATGATGCTGCCACCACCATGCTTCACTGTGGGATGGTGCCAGGTTTCTTCCAGATGTGATGCTTGGCATTCAGGCTAAAAAGTTCAATCTTGGTTTCATCAGACCATAAAATCTTGTTTCTCATGGTCTGAGAGTCTTTAGGTGCCTTTTGGCAAACTCCACGGGCTGTCATGTGCCTTTTACTGAGGAGTGGCTTCAGTCTAGCCACTCTACTATAAAGGCCTGATTGGTGGAGGGCTGCAGAGATGGTTGTCCTTCTGGAAAATTCTCCCATCTCCACAGAGGAACTAGAGCTCTATCAGTGACCATCGGGTTCTTGGTCACTTCCCTGACCAAGGCCCTTCTTCCCCGGTTGCTCAGTTTGGCCGGGTGGCCAGCTCTAAAAAGAGTCTTGGTGGTTCCAAAGTTCTTCCATTTAAGAATGATGCCACTGTGTTCTTGGGGACTTTCAATACTGCAGATGTTTTTTGGTACCCTTCCCCAGATCTGTGCCTCGACCCAATCCTGTCTCTGAGCTCTACGAACAATTCCTTCGACCTCATGGCTTGGTTTTTGCCCTGACATGCACTTTCAACTGTGGGATCTTATATAGACAGGTGTGTGTGCCTTTCCAAATCATGAGCAATCAATTGAATTTACCATAGGTGGACTCCAATCAAGTTGTAGAAACATCTCAAGGATGATCAATGGAAAACGGATGCAGCTGAGCTCAATTTCAAGTCTAATAGCAAAGGGTCTGAATACATATGTAAATAAGGTATTTCTGTTTTTTGTTTTTTATAAATTTGAAAACATTTTAAAAAATATGTCCTTATGGGGTATTGTGTGTAGATGGTAATTTAATTAATTTTAGAACGAGGCTGTAATGTAACAGTGAAAAAAGTCAAGGGGTCTGAATACTTTTGGGATGTACTGTAATTTATTGGCTGATCCCTCCTGATGACCTGGATGGAATCATGTGATCCTTACTTAACCATAGAAAGTCCTCAATGGCATGGCCCATGCTAAATTGGGCTTTTGGGCGCTAGAGTCCTCTATCTATCTCTATGGTAAATAGGTCTGACCCTGTTTGGTCGATAGGCTGATGGTCGACCAAGATTTTTTTTTTTGTCTAACAGTGGCAAATATGTATTTAAAAATCATGTCTAATTCATGCTTGTCTGAGTGGACTAATCCATTATGGAGGCTGCGGGAATGGCACACCAGTAGTACATTTACCCTTAATTCCCATTTCTAATCTGCAATGTTTGGTTACGGTAATTTCTGTTAATGCAGTCATTAAATTTTTTTACGGTCTTACTGTTCTCATTGTAGGAGTGGACACATTGTTTGCAGAGCGCACAACCTAGGCTACACTTGTGAAGTTTTGGTTTATTTCATTCGATTTAAAAGTTGTCAATGTGTTCATTGTCTTTTGTTTGGAGTTCTATTGTCAATCTTGAGTAAGGACACGCACCTGATTTATACATATAGAAGTAGGACTACTCTACCTGGCCTGCGTGCAAATGTAGGCCTATAAATATGCCTATTTGGGGATCTGATACCATTTCGGATTTTGTTAACCCGCCATCACTGTGGAGCTTCTCAAAGTATTTTTTTTCTTTGCTTCAAACAGCAAGTTAACAAAGTCTGTTTTTACATCCATTGAGAAATACAATAATTCCTCAACGTAGCTTATTTGAACAATCTTTCCAGCTCTCTCACTTTCGATTACCACTCAGCATGAAAGGGGGAAAAAAGTAATGTTCAAATCTGGTGGAAACATCATAAAATAGGCCTAAGGATGACTTTTTAGCCCTTGCGCAAATAGCCTACAGCTGTGTCTGTCTGTCTGGAGCTCACTGGTGTGGGAAACTCTGAGCGCCCAGAATATTTTATACACTGTTGCAAGTTTGCTAGTTAATGGAAAAGGTTGCCGACCACTGGTGTAGCCTATTACCGGCAGCAGCGGGCAGAGGAGGGTCGGGAGTAGGTTTTTGTTCTTCTGATTAGGCTGTATAGATCTCTGGCTCCCTCCCTCTTTTAGCAATTTGTATTTTAATTGAAGCATCAGACAAGCTCAGTAGCCTACATATAGTTTATTTAGAAAAATAGAAAAATACACCTTTTAAAAAATTTTGCCAATCGATTGTTTGAAAGAACAGACGACTCGGTCAACCAATTTTTTTTTGTCGGGGGGGGCAGCTCTAATGGTAATGACAATATAACAATTGCTCCACCTTTTCAGAGGACCTAGGGGTTGATTTGGAATTGAACATTTTGAATACGCAGCCGCAAATTGTCATTAGACAGCTGAGGCCTTCGCCATGAGGCCTCCTGGTTTCTCTGCATTCCACAAGTTCTCTGGAATATTCGGGCATTCCTTGCACTCTCATTCTTTCTCTCTTTGCCAGCCTACAATATCTAGTCTTTCTTGCAACTTGGCCAGTCCTGATTACTTGGGCATGGTATTTTATTTAAGGACATACAGTGTGTTTGGAAAGTATTCAGACCCCCTTAATTTTTCCACGTTTTGTTTCGTCACAGCCTTCTAAAATGGATGAAATAATTTTTGCCCTCATCTATCTACACACATTACCCCATAATGTCAAAGCAAAACAGGTTTTTAGACATTTTTGCAAATGTATTAAAAATAAGAAACGATACCTTATTTACTTAAGTATTTTGACCCTTTGCTATGAAACTCATCCTTTTTCCATTGATCATCCTTGATGTTTCTACAACTTGATTGGAGTCCACCTGTGGAAAATTCAATTGATTGGACATGATTTGGAAAAGCACACACCTGTCTATATAAGGTCCTGCAGTTGACAGTGCATATCAGAGCAAAAACCAAGCCATGAGGTCGAAGAAATTGTCCGTAGAGCTCCGAGACCGGATTGTGTTGACGAATAGATCTGTGGAAGGGTACCAACAAATTTCTGCAGCATTGAAGGTCCCCAAGAACACAGTGCCCTCCATCATTCTTAAATGGAATAAGTTTGGAACCACCAACACTCTTCCCGAGAGCTGGCCGCCCGGCCAAACTGAGCAATCCAGGCAGAAGGGCCTTGGTCAGGGAGGTGACCAAGAGCAACGATTTAATTAATTAGAATAAGGCAATAGGGTAACAAATGTGGGAAAATCAAATGGTTCGAATACTTTCAGAATGAGCTATACCACTTTTTCAGTTTAGTGTAGAGTACAGTACATACATTTGTCAGAAAGTTACAGGTCAGAAGGGATATGTTTACGCCTTAACTGCTGCTATGTGATTATTTTAATCAGTCATCATCATGGTCTTACTATTGTGTGTTTGTTTGCTACCAATGCAGCCCCTTCTGCACCCAATCCTGGGTCACGAAACGGGGGTGGTGGGCAAGCCCCTCTTCCCCCGCCCCCCTACCGGATCCACAGTGCTGTCACTCCCAACACCACCTCCTCGGAGCCACCCCACCACACCCGGGGGCCCAGGCCCCCTCCACCCCCTTCATCTTCCTCCCGCACCGGACCCCCGCCGCCTCCCCCGCCAATCCGCAACGGACACTCCTCATCCTCCAAGTCCAATATAGGTGAGTCAGGACAGGCTAATGTCCTCCATGTCCTGATCCTCAGTGCCCCCTGTACATTCTGGTTTTCATGGAAGTCCAGTTTTTGAGCAACTGTCACTGCGTTTGATTTGATGTGATTGACGGCTTTTCATCGCTTTTTAGAATCTATCTTGTGTTGAGTATTAGCCTCCACAGCCCTGAGCACAGTGTATTTGGAACACTATTGCCATGTTAGCTCTCAAACCAACAGACATGTTGGAGACACTAGTAGCCTAGTTGTTGTTGGTAGTAGATTGTCAGGTATTATAGCTCCATATTCAAATGCCAGCTCAGTCATTTGAATGTCCCCTGGTTGTTCCTCTTGCGTTGTGACCAACCCAGAGCGTTCATAGAGTTCATAGATTGCACAGTCAGATTAAAGTTTCCAGGAGAACTGACCGTTGTGCATGGCTTTGTTAATGGAAATTACTAGAGCAAGCTCGAGAAGTCAAAAATGTACTAGTTTAGTGTTATCTTGATTTACAGTGTTGTGTTGACCTTTACCTTTCTGAACCCTCAGAGGATTTTGAGTCCAAGTTTGACTTCCACCCAGTGGAGGACTTCCCACCCCCTGAGGAATATAGGAATTTCACCAAGATCTACCCCAGCAAAAGCAATAAGCCTGGACCAGGTACAGGCTTAGGCTTAATTCATTCTCCACACCACTGCCTGCATACATACTGTACACAACATCCAATATATGGCCTCTGCACTACTGTCACAATGTTATTGCCATATGGAATGTCAGCTGGGATTGAGTTAAAGTGAATATGGTCTCTTTCAAAATTGTCTTTCCGTGATTCCTCGGATTCTGTCGACTTGCCTCCTTTGCAATCGTATTGGAGAAGGTCCATGATCCCTCCCCTTCTCCAATTTGTTTTGAGAATGATGCGAGGAATTGAGTCAATATTCATAGAAAAAAAAGAGCCACACGGTTGTTTTTGGAGGTAAGAACTGACCTGATGTAACCTTTGCTTCCTCTACTTCCTGTAGGCATGATCCGAGGAGTACCTCCAGCGCCACCGGTGGCAAGGTGAACTATGGAATTCAGGAACAAAATGACTTTAATTAATAACTCAGTCTAATCAGAGGACGTCCAGGGGAGTGGCATGACACTCGAAACACATACAGGTCTAAACATAGACACTTTATAAGACCAGCCGGAAACAAGTCCTCAACCCCAAACATTATAGAAAATTCAATAGTCTTGTTCGACGCTACGTTTTTACAAAACCCTACACTACCAGTCGCTCTCTTTTGCACAAACACTTCAGACACTTCTGTTTCAGCATGATAGAACAAAACCACTCTGAACTGAGGTGCTGAAGAACAGACCTGTTTGACTGTTGTGGCCACAAGCCAATCTTTCTGCAAGATGGGGGGGGGGGCGTTGCATTGATTATACTTTATAGCAGCAGGACCAACTAAGAATTCTGCATTTCATCTTTTGAAATGTGTGCATAATCCACGATAATAATGATGTTGATGATTTCCTGCGATTTATGAATGATGTTTTTAAAATGTTCTATGGTTAACTGCAGTAACTGTGCCGTCAGTGGGAAAATATAGGACACACACCAACGTTGCCAACAATGCGTTGTATCAATAGTACGTGTTTTTTTTTTTTTTTAAATGCTGTGCTCCCAGTGCCCTGAGGAGAAGGTGTGTGTGTGGAATAGAATTCTCTCCCTTGATGTGCCAATAGTTGGGTGAAGTAGAATGAGGGGCCTCTCACACTTAGAAAAGCTGTCGTTTACGTCACACAGATATGGCTTTGTTTTTTGGTATCTCGTTTTTCATTACTTTGAGTAATGAAACTGGGACAGGAGAAATGACTTAAATGCTTGTCATGCTATGAGAGATTGAGTCTTGCTGACAGTGAGTAACAGTCTTTACATTGTGTGAGGGGCATTCCCAATTAGATATGTTTAATTCTTCCTCATGGCATTGCTCTGTGGCAGCATAACCGCTTAACCGTGGCACCTGTGAATGCCATGTTTTTACACTAGAGAACAGAAAGTGCTGCTCAGATCGGTTGCATTCTAGGTTTATCTGAAACAAAAACACTACGAAATGCTTCAGGGATCTGCTGCCCCTCTTTAATTAGCGTTAGCTGCCAAAGCTCCTTTACTTTATTGATCAAGGAAGGCGTTTGAGAGTACTGTATGAAATTCTACTTTCACTTTGTTTAATGCTGTTCCTGTTTCTTGCCACAAGGGGGTGATCATGGTTAAATTATTACCCTCGTTCCTTTCTTTGGACCAAGGGTAGCTTTGCAGGGCTGTCAGTCATTCAACCCTGTCTTTCAGGAGTTCCTTCAAGGAACATTTTTTTTTTAATACATTCTTTTTAAAACTAAAATATTTGATTTTACTGCTGGTGGCCCTTTTGGAATAGACCTTATCATGGCCACAGGGAAACCATAGTGCTTGAGTTTTTAATGCATTCCTATGCAAGGAACGGTTTTGTATGTATTCTCACTTCTCGTTGGTAGCAACTAACCAAAAAGGAAACGCCTAAGTGCCAGAAGAATGTGTAGGGCGAAGTTGCTCCTAGAAGCTGATTTGGGGTCAGTTTTCCATATTCCCTACTAATGGTTAAGGTTAGGATTGGGGAAGGGAATCTTATCCTAGATCTGTACCTAGGTGAAACATCACCTGGAGCACCAGGGAACTATTTAGGCAGAGTAGGCCCCAGAAATGTCATCATGGTGGATTATATAATTTTTATGACTTATGAGCTCCTAAATGTGTGATACCTATACTGTCATTGCATTGTGATTTCTGTTACGATTCCACTACAGTGAAAGAAAGCTACATGAGAATCGATTCCTTTTCTCTTCTCCATTCCTGTTATGTAGTCCTCAGGCTGGTTGTTGCCTTACATATCTATTGTCATACTTATTGGTACCAGTGCATTTGTAAAAAAAAAAATATATATATATAATAATTTTTAATTATACTCACTTTTTGTATTAAATATGCAATAAATAATGTCTATTTACATAAAGAATGAGGAATTTGGAAATTGTAGTTATTGATATTTTAATGTTTGTAAAAAGCTTGTTATATAGGGAGGAATTTGATGAAAAAGTTGATCAACAGGCCAGTTGTGAGCTTTGTCCGACAGCCAGAGAGACGGGTCTCTTTGCAGCACTTCTCTGTATGCCTGACTGTGTGTGTAACTTATGTAATTGATGGATATGTTCAGTCTCACACAGGTGACTCATTGACTGTGATTCTCATGTTCTCACCCTGTTCATTCCTACCATGGTCATTTCACTTGTTAATCAACCATGTTTTATCATTTGAAATAAATATGTGTTTTTTCGGGGGAAAAGGGGTACATGATTGTTCTGGTGTCCATTGTATTTGACCCTTTATCACCATGTCTATCATCCATATTTTTGCAAATGCAATTTACAGTAATTTATTGTGGAAGTTAATGATTGATATAGCTTACACAGAAACATGAACTCAAATTAGTTGGTTGTACAGTTACACACATTACATATATGCATTGTTTCAATATGTATGCCAGAGCACATATGCAGAAGTTATAGTAATAATCTCAAACTGCAATCAAGTTACTAACAACACCAGAGAATATTGTGTCAAATGTTACAATGCTGAATTTCCCGGGAAATTTCCAGTCCGCCAAAATACATATTATTGAAATTCCCGCCACCATGTACTTGTGTGACGTAGACACTGACGCTCCTGACAAACGAAGATGAACCAATGAGAGCCTGGGAAATAACAAAATGACACAAGAAGGACAAATCAGACCTTAGCCGCGGGAAGTCCAGCTGACTGGGGGAGGAGTTGTGGAGATATTTGGCGCAAGTTTTTTTTTCTTAGACTAGAGCGCACCAGAGACACCACACGAAATCCATCAAGAACTAAAATAAGGTATCACTACTTTCAATGCATGTTTTAAACGTGTATCATTACGTTTGATTAGACGAGAAATTGTTGAATGTTTTGTCAGAATTTGTGGGGAGATGTTGGCGAGCGAGTTGCCGTCAATCAGTATTGTTCAACTAGTTAGTCAGATACAAAACAGTTTGTCGAATACACCAATACATATATGTCCTGTTTTCTTTGATGGTATTTTACGCCATTTCAGTGTTTTATAATTAGTTGTGCTGTTGGCGCCATACATGAGGACACGTATTGTTGTCGCCATTGAGTCTGCAGATACAGTAGTTACTGACAATTCACACCATTGTGATTGATGGCCTTTATATTCTGTAATGTTGATTTTACAACGGTGCAAAGATAAAGAGAGTCGTGCTTAGCAGTGATGACATTAACTTGTGTGGAAAATACTGAAACTACTTTGATCAGGGTAGACCTGATTGCTAGGATGGATGGTATCATTTGCTATTGTGTGGTTTCGTACCTCTAAAGAAATTCACTAATTTCAAGTCACTCTTGATCATAAGATAATTGTTTTTCTTGCTGTCTATCTATTCATGGGTGTTGTCACAATGGCTGACCTTATCTCTTCCCCATTAAGTCTTTTGAAACACGTCTGGACGCTAAGTGCTCACAGCGAAGATGCCCAGCACACGTTCCCAGGCTCAGTCCATCCTCCAGTTCCCCAGACGCAAGTCCTCCAGTGTTGACTCGAAAAGCACCAAGAGCACATCCCAGACGAAGGAGACCCAGTCCCTCTGCTCCGTGGAGTCTCCTAATCCGCAGCCCCTTCCAGGGAAGATCCAGCTAATGCCACTCTCACGCAGGTCCGTGGCCCGCAAAGGTATATCTCTGTGCCCAAGGCTGACCCGAAGAATACCCCTCAGCCCTCGCAAACGCACAGGTATGGGATTGTGTTATTATACACAACTTTGAAAGTGTTTCACTGTCTAAAACTTTTAGGTAATTTGTGATTTTTACATATTCTGTGCAACATTTTAAGCTGATAAAACACCTTTAGGTCATTTGTGATTTTTACGTATTCTGTGCAACATTTAAGGTGATAAAAACCTTTAGGTAATTTGTGATTTTTACATATTCTGTGCAACATTTTAAGCTGATAAACCACTTTAGGTAATTTGTGATTTTTACATATTCTGTGCAACATTTTAAGCTGATAAACCACTTTAGGTAATTAGATTTTTACATATTCTGTGCAACATTTAAGCTGATAAACCACTTTAGGTAATTAGATTTTTACATATTCTGTGCAACATTTTAAGCTGATAAACCACTTTAGGTAATTAGATTTTTACATATTCTGTGCAACATTTAAGCTGATAAACCACTTTAGGTAATTAGATTTTTACATATTCTGTGCAACATTTAAGCTGATAAACCACCATGCTCAAAACGAAGTAATTATTTCAACTCTTGATGCAAACGTGACATACTATCCGAAAGACAGACATCTTGTTTCTAACCTAAACATGCTTCTTCTGTGTGTTTCTCAGGAGATGAAAATGGCTGTAACCTCAGTGCCAACCTACTGGACTCTCCTCCCAAACAGCCGTGCCTTAACCTGGCCTCCCCCTGCAAGCTGGGCTTTGATGAGAACTCCCACATTCTATCCCAGAGGAGACTACTGACCCCCCTGTCACCAAAACGGCAGCGCCTCTCCCACCCCAGGGCCTCCCCCAGCAGACTCCATGAGACCCCCAGTGGGAGCCAATCATGTCCCCGATCAGAGAAGGCCACGGTGGTCCGCCTCTTTGCTGAAAGTAAGACATGTCTCTCTCATGTTCTCTTCCTCCTCTTCCTTTTCTCCTCTCTCACGTTCTCTTCCTCGTAGCTTTTTCTCAAGTGCAAATGAAAAGCGTTAAACTCCAAAGATAAATGTGTGCCTTTACTTGATTTGTTCATTATTCTGTTCACTTCATATAGACTTCAGGCAAACTATGAACCCCTTCTCCCTCTCTCCATCCCTCTCCAGAGTCTAAGTTCCATAGTGTGAAGCAGGCCCTCCACACGGCTGTCCCAGAGCGCCTGCTATCCCGGGAGGCTGAGAGGTCCTCCATCCGCTCCTTCCTGGAGGACAAGGCCCTGAAGGCCAGCCCAGCCAGCCTCTACATCTCTGGAGCCCCCGGCACCGGCAAGACCGCTTGCCTCAACTGTGTGTTGCAGGAGATGACGGTTAGCATCACTGTTTGCGTTAGTCTCCGCTTTGTTAATGAGGGGTTAATTGTTAGCATTAGCCCAGCATTGGATCTGTTGCCTTGACAGGATTCAAACACTCATTAGCCTAGTGTTGGATCTTGAGTGGATCCCAATACTCTAAAATGACCTTACACCTCTACCATAAGGAGCAGAATCAATTAATTCCACCCCTTGTGTACAGCCCTGAACCCTGTGTAAATTTAACCCCATTGATTTCTGTTACATGAATTTAACTATTTCCTCTCTTGATCCAGGATGAACTGAAGGAGATTCAGACAGTGGTGATCAACTGTATGGCTCTGCGTAGCTCCCACGCCATCTTCCCCCTGCTGGCAAAGAAACTGGGGGCCTCTGGGGGCCACACCGACACCAAGTTGCAGAAACTGCTGACCAGCACGGGGCCCACTGTGTAAGTATCTAGCTACTGTGCCAAACCATAACCCTGAACTATAACTTAAATCCATGACACTTTCGCAAAGGTAAAAGTAGAGTTTTTCTTTATCCAACAATTCTGAATTTACACCGTTAAAAAAACACAAATATTTGAGAAAAGATTTACATTTTGCCGACTGATAAGTTTTGTCTATTAACCTTCTTTCTCCTTCTCTCCCCAGTCTTCTAGTCCTTGATGAAATGGACCAGTTGGACAGCAAGGCCCAAGATGTTCTCTACACCATCTTTGAGTGGCCGTACCTGCCCAAGTCCCGCCTCTGTCTCATCGGTAAGAACCCCCTAATATACAGTGTTAAACAATGTACACTGTCTCTGGTATACACATTTTATTGGATGTTAATATTTCTAGTTAATATCTAAGGATTAATCTGAAGATTTCACCCTAAAACTTCATATACACATCTACCCATCTCTACATTTAAATTCCATCCATTCAACTCTCAGCCATTTCCTAATACGGGCTGTCGTTAGTCTTCCTGTATGCAGGCAGGTGTAATGACGGTGTCGTGCCATTCTAGGTATCGCCAACGCTCTGGACCTGACAGACAGGATCCTCCCCAGGCTCCAGGCCCTGCCTCTTTGTCGGCCCCAGCTGTTACACTTCCCTCCCTACAGCCGCCAAGAGCTCGCCGCCATCGTACAGGACAGACTCAGACAGGTGTCCGGAGAAGGGTTACTAGACGCATCGGCCGTGCAGTTTTGTGCCAGGAAGGTGTCTGCTGTATCGGGAGATGCACGCAAAGCTCTGGATATCTGCCGGTAAGGGAATGAATTGACGAAATATCTTAAATTGTCCATGAAAATAAATGTAAAATCAAATATGAGCAACCAAAAATGTGCATTTTACTATGGCTAGTTATAAGTGGTCTTGGAGAGTTGGTATGGGAAGGGAAAAGGGGATACCTCGTCAATTGTACAATTGAATGCATTCAACTGAAATGTCTTCTCTGAATCAGAGAGATGCGGAGGGCTGCCTTAATCGGCAATCCACGTCTTCGGCACCCGGGGAACAGTGGGTTAACTGGTTGAAGTTTTGTTTGAGAACAGAAAGTGTCATGAAGCCGGTTCCTCTGTGTTACAGGAGAGCTGTAGAGCTTGTGGAATCTGACGACAGAAAGAAGGCAGCAGAAACTACAGAGTCTCGTGTGAGCGTTCCCCAGGTGGCCAGGGTGCTGTCGGAGGTGTATGGGGACCGCATGTCCTCGTCAGAGGGAGAGAGCTTCCCCATCCAGCAGAAACTCCTGGTCTGCTGTCTGCTACTGCTAACCCGCAACGGCAAGAACAAAGAGTTCCCACTGGGCAAGGTGAGAGACGGGCACTGCATTGGTGCGAACACAGTACTACAACACAAGTTTGTAAATTGAGAGCAAACATTTTGTTTTTTTTGCTGTTAATCATTTTCTAATACACCTTGATATACACTGAGTGTACAAAACAGTAAGAACGCCCGCTCTTTCCATGACAGACTGTCCAGGTGAAAGCTATGATTCCTTATTGATGTCACTTGGTAAATCCACTTCAATTAGTGTAGATGACGGGGAGGAGACGGGTTAAAGAATAATTTTTTTGCCTTACACAATCCATGTTTCAATTGTCTGTGTGCCATTCAGAGGGGGAATAGGCAAGACAAAATATTGAAGTGCCTTTGAACTGGATATGGTAGTAGGTGCCAGTTGCACCAGTTTGTATCAAGAACTGCAACGCTGCTGGGTTTTTCACACACAGCCGTTTCCTGTGTGTGTCAAGAATGGTCCACCACCCAAAGGAGTAGAACACATTGGAGTCAACATCCCTGTGGAATGCTTTCGACACCTTGTAGAGTCCATGCCCTGACGAATTGAGGCTGTTCTGAGGGGGGGAAAGGGGTGCAATATTAGGAAGGTGTTCCTAATGTTTTGTACACTCAGTGTACATGCATCAGACAAGTCTAGGTAGCTAGTAAGAATGAAACGTAAACGGCAGTTCCAGACGTTTTCTCTTGCACTGACCTGGTTACCACTGAAAGTCATTGGGTTGCTGAAGGTCAGTACCAATTATTTCTCAAGTCTGACTCTTCTTTATCCCTCAGCTCCACGAGGTGTACAGCCGTCTGTGTGCCAAGAGACAGGTGGGCGGCGTGGGCCAGGGCGAGTGCCTCTCCCTCTGCAGTCTGCTGGAGAGCCGGGGCATCTTTGCCCTGAAAAAAGCCAAGGAGGCTCGCCTCACCAAGGTTTCTCTGAAGATTGAGGAGAGGGATGTGGAGAATGCTCTGAAGGATCGCACCCTGCTGGGCAGTATCCTGACCGCTGGCCTACCATGACCTTTCACCCTCGGGATGATATCAATTTCTCAATCTGACCAACCCGATTTAATATTTATTTGTGCCTTATTTTTATTTATTTTTTATTCCTTTTTTTCTGGTGGGGTGATGCATATCCAGCTATGACCTCCCTTTTCAGAACAATGGGAAATGCAGCAATTTGTTAGATTTTTAATGACAGATGAACATGGACTGGAAACATTTCAAATGGTCAGCCAAATTGACCAGCTGCTTTTAACTTGAGTTTAAATGCTCATTTATTTTTGGGTGTTGAAAACCTTATGTAGATTTGTTGTAATAAATTAATGTACCAACTTTAAAAAAAAATGTGTTCCTCTTATTTTAATTCAGCAAGAGGCCTACTATTTTTGTTAATCATGGTGAATCAAAAAAATAAACTCAAATAAAAACAATGTTTTTGTAAACTGTAGGCATACCCATCAAAATCATTAACTTTTTAGGAAATATAGCCTCAGTCCTTATTCAAAATAAATGAAAGGCCTGTCTGCTACTAATGAGCTTTCTGTGAAATATGCAGTACACGAAAACGGGTGCAATGACATGTGAAAGTAAAATATTTCAGCAAAGCCATTGACAACCAAACAGCCGGGGGAAGCAAACAAGAAAGGTCAGTCCTTCAATAGCTAATTGAATACAGTGCCCACAATAATTGTACAGTGCACTTTCAATTGTTTAAGCCGAGGTTGAGTTTTAATTTGTAAATGGTATCAACACAGATCAAGTCATCCATATTGTGAGTTCAGGTACAATTTCCGTTTCCTCCTTTGTGGTCCTTGTGAATAGCATGCTGTAGTGTTAAGATGCCTACTATCAGAGGTGGCGTAATAAAGGGCGTTTTATTTATTATTCTGGATTCACACTTGAGCATGGGCACCTCCAAGATGCAATTTCCTTTAACAGAAATGGTTATTGGTAGGTTTCTGTCAGAACCAAGAATAGCCTAAATGCCTGTGTTCATGACCACCTGATCTGGATAGCAATACCTTTTACTCTATCCCACATGGCAGTCAAATTAAATATAATACTGAACAACATGTGTATTTATAAAGATAGTAAACATGATAAATCACCGAACTGCGAAAAGCTGTCGTGCGAAGTTAGCGGCGAATCCTGTAACGTGTTCTACACAGTTTGTGACGGGGTGGAAATTCCATTTCAACATGGGTGAAAAATACCAACCGCCTGCTTGCAAACACTCGAAGAACAACTCAACTATAATGTAGGGCAGCTTTTATTATTCTTAGCAGTTTTCATAAGCAATGCCATATGATAAACACTGACTGTATTAGCTTGGATAGTTACACTGCTGATATTCATATGAACGTGATGTATTATATACACTGCTCAAAAAAATAAAGGGAAGACTAAAATAACACATCCTAGATCTGAATGAATGAAATATTCTTATTAAATATATTTTTTTACATAGTTGAATATGCTGACAACAAAATCACACAAAAATTATCAATGGAAATCAAATTTATCAACCCATGGAGGTCTGGATTTGGAGTCACACTCAAAATTAAAGTGGAAAACCACACTACAGGCTGATCCAACTTTGTTGTAATGTCCTTAAAACAAGTCAAAATGAGGCTCAGTAGTGTGTGTGGCCTCCACGTGCCTGTATGACCTCCCTACAACGCCTGGGCATGCTCCTGATGAGGTAATCCTGGACAGTGTGGTGCAACGTGGCGTTGGTGGATGGAGCGAGACATGATGTCCCAGATGTGCTCAATTGGATTCAGGTCTGGGGAACGGGCGGGCCAGTCCATAGCATCAACGCCTTCCTCTTGCAGGAACTGCTGACACACTCCAGCCACATGAGGTCTAGCATTGTCTTGCATTAGGAGGAACCCAGGGCCAACCGCACCAGCATATGGTCTCACAAGGGGTCTGAGGATCTCATCTCGGTACCTAATGGCAGTCAGGCTACCTCTGGCGAGCACATGGAGGGCTGTGCGGCCCCCAAAGAAATGCCACCCCACACCATGACTGACCCACCGCCAAATCGGTCATGCTGGAGGATGTTGCAGGCAGCAGAACGTTCTCCACAGCGTCTCCAGACTCTATCACGTCTGTCACGTGCTCGGTGTGAACCTGCTTTCATCTGTGAAGAGCACAGGGCGCCAGTGGCGAATTTGCCAATCTTGGTGTTCTCTGGCAAATGCCAAACGTCCTGCACGGTGTTGGGCTGTAAGCATAACCCCCACCTGTGGACGTCGGGCCCTCATACCACCGTCATGGAGTCTGTTTCTGACCGTTTGAGCAGACACATGCACATTTGTGGCCTGCTGGAGGTCATTTTGCAGGGCTCTGGCAGTGCTCCATCTGCTCCTCCTTCCACAAAGGCGGAGGTAGCGGTCCTGCTGCTGGGTTGTTGCCCTCCTACGGCCTCCTCCACGTCTCCTGATGTACTGGCCTGTCTCCTGGTAGCGCCTCCATGCTCTGGACACTACGCTGACAGACACAGCAAACCTTCTTGCCACAGCTCGCATTGATGTGCCATCCTGGATGAGCTGCACTACCTGAGCCACTTGTGTGGGTTGTAGACTCCGTCTCATGCTACCATTAGAGTGAAAGCACCGCCAGCATTCAAAAGTGACCAAAACATCAGCCAGGAAGCATAGGAACTGAGAAGTGGTCTGTGGTCACCACCTGCAGAACCACTCCTTTATTGGGGGTGTCTTGCTAATTGCCTATAATTTCCACCTTTTGTCTATTCCATTTGCACAACAGCATGTGAAATTTATTGTCAATCAGTGTTGCTTCCTAAGTGGACAGTTTGATTTCCCAGAAGTGTGATTGACTTGGAGTTACATTGTGTTGTTTAAGTGTTCCCTTTATTATTTTGAGCAGTGTAGTAAACCAACTGGGGAGCTGCCGCAATGTTTTCCAAATGAAGGAGTGGGCCTTTAACTGCCATCACAATTCTATTCTCTCTACACAGTATGAGCATACTGGCTCAAAAAGGAGTCTCTCTGGGGAGAGAGTGCAGGGGGGCACTGCCTCGAAAAGGAGTCTCTGGGGAGAAAGCGGAGGGGCAAAAATGTTGCTCTAATTGGAATTGGCACTTACAATGAAGCTGGAAGGTGAGTTGTATGTATGGGACTGACACAGATTCCTAACAGCATATCTATCACAAATATTGATATTAATTGTAGAGCTCAGAAGTGATATTACATCATAAGGCAGAAGTAGCCTGGGTACTAATCTGTTTGTGCCATCATGTCACTCCTTGGCATACAAGGAGTGGCAATGAATGGCTTGATGGCACAAACAAATTGGAACCCAGGCTAAGGCAGAAGATATTATTGACCGAAGATCTGTCTCTGTTGTGTTGAAGCCAAATCCAGCAGGAGAGACCAGTCTCACCTGTACCCAGCTGTCTGTCCATGCAAACAGACATGTCTATTGATCCTCCGTTCAACTTCAAGACAGAAAATATATCTACTGATCAACAGCTTGTCTGGTTTGTGTTCTCTTGTTCTGCTCATTTGTTTCAAATCAATATTTTGCATAAGAATTTATCACGATCCCCTCTTTTATCGTCTTCATGTCTCCACATTAAAGCATGGAGTCAGGGCTCCCTTATGTTTGACTTTAGGTCTAAGTTGTCTGCTGACAGGATCCAACAGGAGAGAGCCAATTCCCCTGGACCAAGCTGTGAGTCCTTTAAGAGTGACTGGTCAATGGTTCATCCTAAAACACAATTTGGGTAGGAAGGCATTTCTACTGATCAAAGGTGAGTGCTTCAGATCTTAGAGCTAGACAGACAATTGCTGTATTCCACCATGTGCCAGATACTTTCTGGGGGGAAGATGATCATCGATAAAGTAGCACTTGTGATGCGTGTTATGTCATTGTGCAGAGACCAGCAAAAGAGATCGGAGTCCGACATTCCCCGTCGCCGGTCTAAATCAGACATGTCCTCCATATTCAAGGTGAGCTGGCTCATGTCTTACAGTTAAAAGTGAATGGATATCTTTGTGACCTTTAACCTCTGTCTACTGTATGTAGTCTTTAAACCCCACAAGGCTCAATGACCCACCAGGAAATACAAATGATGAAATATGATTACAGCATTAAACTTTCAGATAAATGTTTGTTCTTTAATTATTAAGACCTGTTTTTGCCTATTCCAGTTGGTTGAAGACCAAGTCATCACATTTGTAAAGAGTGAATTAAAGAAGTTCAAGAAGATTCGGAGTCCAGATCACCCAGAATGCTCTGACAGTCAGGGGAAGGATGGTGGTGTATGGTGAAGATGAACCAGGAGAGCAGTGCCAGAGGGAGCTCTGAAGATCACACTGCACACCCTGAGCCAGAAAGAGCTCGCTGACACACTGGAGAACAGTAACAGCTTTAATTTTCAATTTAATATGCTCACAAACAGATGGCTTGATGTACAAAAATATGTATTAAAAGTACTATGCCTTTATTAGTATGCTTCAAAGTACATTTGTCTTTGTCATTTTCAGATCTTTTAGGTGAGCTTGCTGTGTGTCAACCTAAACTCAAATTCAACTTGAAAAAAAGGAAGTTTGAATGTGTGTTTGAAGGAATGGCTACACACAGAAACGCAACACTTCTCAGATCTACACAGAGCTCTACATTCACAGAGGGTGGAAGTGGAGAGGTCAGTAATGAACATGAGGCGAGACAGATTGAGACAGCATCCAGGAGATCAGCAACACAAGAGACACTGTTCAAAATGCAACGACATCTTTGAACCCTTACCTGAGCAAGACAAACCAACAGAACTGTCCTGACAAAGGGAGTTGCTGGCATTGGCAGAACAGTCTCTGCGCAGAAGTTCATTCTGGACTGGGCTGAAGGAAAAGCCAATCAAGATATCCAGTTGATATTTTCACTTCCTTTTCGAGAGCTGAATTTTTAAAATAGAAATAAAAGAGTCCGCAATCTCAGACTTCAACAAGTACAAAGTGCTGTTTGTATTTGATGGTCTGGATGAGCGTCGACTTCGCCTTGACTTCCAGAACAACGAGACCTGGTGTGATGTTACAAAGTCAACCTCAGTGGACGTGTTGCTGACAAACCTCATTCAGGGGAATCTGCTTCCCTATGCTCACATCTGGATAACCTCCCGACCAGCAGCTGCTAGTCACTTTGAATTTGTATACCTGAGTTTTTCCAGTGTACATTGTGGATCCTCCAGTACGGCAGAGAGCAGCGTCACCCCTGAGTCTCCGGGTGATTGTAGCTCAGGTCCAGCTTTCTCACATGTGAAGGTTTGGAACGCAGCGCTTCAGCTAGAGAAGCACAGCCTGCCTTTGTGACTCCACAGAACAAACTGCAAATAATATGAATTTCAGTTTAGGTAGTAGGTTGGAAGTAGGCTAGAGTGCGATCTGCCTCGATCCACGTTGAGTGAAAATCTAGTAATAAACCGCTTGATGCTTAAAATGTGAGTTCACTTTAATAACATCATAAACTGAATTTACTAACCTGAGTGTCTCCAATTTGCAGTTTGGACCCTCCAGTACAGCAGAGAGCAGCTTCACTCCTGAATTCTGGTATTCAATATGTATATTATCATAATTGATTGTTGCCCTGCCTTTGTTGTACTGTATGGGAAGACCTCAATTGAATATTCCTCTCCTCGTTCTCAAAACCCATTGGATGAGAAAGCCAGAAGTTTCTCCCCTCTGACCTCCTCGAATGGGTTTTGAGAAGATGACGCAAGCAGTATGAAATTGAGATCTTCCGCATGTGTTTCTCAACCACTGTCTTGTGTTCTGCTTTTACAGTGAACACAAATGATTCAGTGAGAATACTTAAATGTTTATTTGTTGGATAGAAAGATTAAAAGGACAGTAATTAAACAAAATACTAATAATCGTGTCCTTCCATTAGATGCCTTTGAGCTAACACTGGACGCAAACATGGCACACAGAAAACTCTCTCTGTCAGAGGGGAACATGGGGGAGAGAAGAGCAGCCGTATCCTGATCACCCAGAGAGATTTGAGGGCTGTTGGCAGGTACTGTGTAAAGAGGGTCTGAATAGGCGCAGTCATTGGGAGTCAGAGAAAATCGGCAGGAGTGGAGAGGTTGGGGACTGTTGGCTTGGATGTAATGACAAGTCCTGGAGTTTGCGATGCTTTGACAACAGTTACATCGCCTTCCATAATGCTAGGAGTATTGCTTTACCTGGTCCCTCGTCTTATTCGAACAGAGTAGAAGTGTATCTGGACTTGCTGGCACTCCGTCCTTCTACAGTGTCTCCTCTGGTACACTGACCCATCTGCATACATTCTACTCCACATTTTCTAACCCTCTTTACCCAGGGTTTAGGGTTTGGAATGATGACACATCAGTGTGCCTGTGTCAGGTAGAGCAGCCTCCAATTTGAAACTCAGGCCAGAATTCCATCTAGTTGATTTTGGCATTGCGGTTTTAGAAGTACGTTTACGTTGCAGTGCAACGCGTTCGCTCCAGAATTGATGCTCAATTTAGAAATCAGTAGTACCGTACTACCTGGTTTTAGTGGAAGCCCTGGTAGGATGTTGAGTTACCCACCCTCCCTTCTATATTTATCTTGATAATTCATTGCAGTCACGCAGATTTTAAATCGGTGACACTGCTGTGCAAATCACACAATTTCGGTGACCTTAAAATAGCATTTATTTATTTTTCTACTCTGCTTCACCTACAGCAAATAACACTTTTGGTTTTGTTAAATTTAGGAGTTAAGTATCCTGAGTGAAAGAATTGTAATGTTTTATCTGGAATACAAGTCTAAGATGTGCCCAGAACACAGCCTTAAACACCACTTGTAAATTAGGAAATAATTTAGGGTACACGTGTTGCACATTAATGTAGGCTAATTATGAGTTATAAATCACATACTATAGCCAGATCTCTAGGCTATTTAACTTCTGTTACCTGGTTTCCGGTTTCACAGCCACTAGATGGCGCCACAAATCATTTTATGTAGTGAAAGTGTCTGGATGAAAAGTGCTGTTTAAGAGAATGTGACTGTTTTGGCTGAGAGACCACTGAAAATGTTATCCCGCTAGATAGTGATGCGATAAATACATGTAAGTAACTACTACCGACCCAAGATTAGTGGCGGTTCTGACATCAGAAGCACTAGCTATGCATCCTCATCTGATAAAGAGTACTTCCCCTAAATTTGTAACAATTGTAACATTTAAATTTATAACAATTGCTCCACCTTTTCAGAGGACCTAGGGGTTGATTTGGAATTGAACATTTTGAATACGCAGCCGCAAATTGTCATTAGACAGCTGAGGCCTTCGCCATGAGGCCTCCTGGTTTCTCTGCATTCCACAAGTTCTCTGGAATATTCGGGCATTCCTTGCACTCTCATTCTTTCTCTCTTTGCCAGCCTACAGTATCTAGTCTTTCTTGCAACTTGGCCAGTCCTGATTACTTGGGCATGGTATTTTATTTAAGGACATACAGTGTGTTTGGAAAGTATTCAGACCCCCTTAATTTTTCCACGTTTTGTTTCGTCACAGCCTTCTAAAATGGATGAAATAATTTTTGCCCTCATCTATCTACACACATTACCCCATAATGTCAAAGCAAAACAGGTTTTTAGACATTTTTGCAAATGTATTAAAAATAAGAAACGATACCTTATTTACTTAAGTATTTTGACCCTTTGCTATGAAACTCATCCTTTTTCCATTGATCATCCTTGATGTTTCTACAACTTGATTGGAGTCCACCTGTGGAAATTTTCAATTGATTGGACATGATTTGGAAAAGCACACACCTGTCTATTTAAGGTCCTGCAGTTGACAGTGCATATCAGAGCAAAAACCAAGCCATGAGGTCGAAGAAATTGTCCGTAGAGCTCCGAGACCGGATTGTGTTGACGAATAGATCTGTGGAAGGGTACCAACAAATTTCTGCAGCATTGAAGGTCCCCAAGAACACAGTGCCCTCCATCATTCTTAAATGGAATAAGTTTGGAACCACCAACACTCTTCCCGAGAGCTGGCCGCCCGGCCAAACTGAGCAATCCAGGCAGAAGGGCCTTGGTCAGGGAGGTGACCAAGAGCAACGATTTAATTAATTAGAATAAGGCAATAGGGTAACAAATGTGGGAAAATCAAATGGTTCGAATACTTTCAGAATGAGCTATACCACTTTTTCAGTTTAGTGTAGAGTACAGTACATACATTTGTCAGAAAGTTACAGGTCAGAAGGGATATGTTTACGCCTTAACTGCTGCTATGTGATTATTTTAATCAGTCATCATCATGGTCTTACTATTGTGTGTTTGTTTGCTACCAATGCAGCCCCTTCTGCACCCAATCCTGGGTCACGAAACGGGGGTGGTGGGCAAGCCCCTCTTCCCCCGCCCCCCTACCGGATCCACAGTGCTGTCACTCCCAACACCACCTCCTCGGAGCCACCCCACCACACCCGGGGGCCCAGGCCCCCTCCACCCCCTTCATCTTCCTCCCGCACCGGACCCCCGCCGCCTCCCCCGCCAATCCGCAACGGACACTCCTCATCCTCCAAATCCAATATAGGTGAGTCAGGACAGGCTAATGTCCTCCATGTCCTGATCCTCAGTGCCCCCTGTACATTCTGGTTTTCATGGAAGTCCAGTTTTTGAGCAACTGTCACTGCGTTTGATTTAATGTGATTGACGGCTTTTCATCGCTTTTTAGAATCTATCTTGTGTTGAGTATTAGCCTCCACAGCCCTGAACACAGTGTATTTGGAACACTATTGCCATGTTAGCTCTCAAACCAACAGACATGTTGGAGACACTAGTAGCCTAGTTGTTGTTGGTAGTAGATTGTCAGGTATTATAGCTCCATATTCAAATGCCAGCTCAGTCATTTGAATGTCCCCTGGTTGTTCCTCTTGCGTTGTGACCAACCCAGAGCGTTCATAGAGTTCATAGATTGCACAGTCAGATTAAAGTTTCCAGGAGAACTGACCGTTGTGCATGGCTTTGTTAATGGAAATTACTAGAGCAAGCTCGAGAAGTCAAAAATGCACTAGTTTAGTGTTATCTTGATTTACAGTGTTGTGTTGACCTTTACCTTTCTGAACCCTCAGAGGATTTTGAGTCCAAGTTTGACTTCCACCCAGTGGAGGACTTCCCACCCCCTGAGGAATATAGGAATTTCACCAAGATCTACCCCAGCAAAAGCAATAAGCCTGGACCAGGTACAGGCTTAGGCTTAATTCATTCTCCACACCACTGCCTGCATACATACTGTACACAACATCCAATATATGGCCTCTGCACTACTGTCACAATGTTATTACCATATGGAATGTCAGCTGGGATTGAGTTAAAGTGAATATGGGCTCTTTCAAAATTGTCTTTCCGTGATTCCTCGAATTCTGTCGACTTGCCTCCTTTGCAATCGTATTGGAGAAGGTCCATGATCCCTCCCCTTCTCCAATTTGTTTTGAGAATGATGCGAGGAATTGAGTCAATATTCATAGAAAAAAAAGAGCCACACGGTTGTTTTTGGAGGTAAGAACTGACCTGATGTAACCTTTGCTTCCTCTACTTCCTGTAGGCATGATCCGAGGAGTACCTCCAGCGCCACCGGTGGCAAGGTGAACTATGGAATTCAGGAACAAAATGACTTTAATTAATAACTCAGTCTAATCAGAGGACGTCCAGGGGAGTGGCATGACACTCGAAACACATACAGGTCTAAACATAGACACTTTATAAGACCAGCCGGAAACAAGTCCTCAACCCCAAACATTATAGAAAATTCAATAGTCTTGTTCGACGCTACGTTTTTACAAAACCCTACACTACCAGTCGCTCTCTTTTGCACAAACACTTCAGACACTTCTGTTTCAGCATGATAGAACAAAACCACTCTGAACTGAGGTGCTGAAGAACAGACCTGTTTGACTGTTGTGGCCACAAGCCAATCTTTCTGCAAGATGGGGGGGGGGGGGCGTTGCATTGATTATACTTTATAGCAGCAGGACCAACTAAGAATTCTGCATTTCATCTTTTGAAATGTGTGCATAATCCACGATAATAATGATGTTGATGATTTCCTGCGATTTATGAATGATGTTTTTAAAATGTTCTATGTTTAACTGCAGTAACTGTGCCGTCAGTGGGGAAATATAGGACACACACCAACGTTGCCAACAATGCGTTGTATCAATAGTACGTGGTTGTTTTTTTTTAAAATGCCGTGCTCCCAGTGCCCTGAGGAGAAGGTGTGTGTGGAATAGAATTCTCTCCCTTGATGTGCCAATAGTTGGGTGAAGTAGAATGAGGGGCCTCTCACACTTAGAAAAGCTGTCGTTTACGTCACACAGATATGGCTTCGTTTTTTGGTATCTCGTTTTTCATTACTTTGAGTAATGAAACGGGGACAGGAGAAATGACTTAAATGCTTGTCATGCTATGAGAGATTGAGTCTTGCTGACAGTGAGTAACAGTCTTTACATTGTGTGAGGGGCATTCCCAATTAGATATGTTTAATTCTTCCTCATGGCATTGCTCTGTGGCAGCATAACCGCTTAACCGTGGCACCTGTGAATGCCATGTTTTTACACTAGAGAACAGAAAGTGCTGCTCAGATCGGTTGCATTCTAGGTTTATCTGAAACAAAAACACTACGAAATGCTTCAGGGATCTGCTGCCCCTCTTTAATTAGCGTTAGCTGCCAAAGCTCCTTTACTTTATTGATCAAGGAAGGCGTTTGAGAGTACTGTATGAAATTCTACTTTCACTTTGTTCAATGCTGTTCCTGTTTCTTGCCACAAGGGGGTGATCATGGTTAAATTATTACCCTCGTTCCTTTCTTTGGACCAAGGGTAGCTTTGCAGGGCTGTCAGTCATTCAACCCTGTCTTTCAGGAGTTCCTTCAAGGAACATTTTTTTTTTAATACATTCTTTTTAAAACTAAAATATTTGATTTTACTGCTGGTGGCCCTTTTGGAATAGACCTTATCATGGCCACAGGGAAACCATAGTACTTGAGTTTTTAATGCATTCCTATGCAAGGAACGGTTTTGTATGTATTCTCACTTCTCGTTGGTAGCAACTAACCAAAAAGGAAACGCCTAAGTGCCAGAAGAATGTGTAGGGCGAAGTTGCTCCTAGAAGCTGATTTGGGGTCAGTTTTCCATATTCCCTACTAATGGTTAAGGTTAGGATTGGGGAAGGGAATCTTATCCTAGATCTGTACCTAGGTGAAACATCACCTGGAGCACCAGGGAACTATTTAGGCAGAGTAGGCCCCAGAAATGTCATCATGGTGGATTATATAATTTTTATGACTTATGAGCTCCTAAATGTGTGATACCTATACTGTCATTGCATTGTGATTTCTGTTACGATTCCACTACAGTGAAAGAAAGCTACATGAGAATCGATTCCTTTTCTCTTCTCCATTCCTGTTATGTAGTCCTCAGGCTGGTTGTTGCCTTACATATCTATTGTCATACTTATTGGTACCAGTGCATTTGTAAAAAAAAATATATATATATATAATAATTTTTAATTATACTCACTTTTTGTATTAAATATGCAATAAATAATGTCTATTTACATAAAGAATGAGGAATTTGGAAATTGTAGTTATTGATATTTTAATGTTTGTAAAAAGCTTGTTATATAGGGAGGAATTTGATGAAAAAGTTGATCAACAGGCCAGTTGTGAGCTTTGTCCGACAGCCAGAGAGACGGGTCTCTTTGCAGCACTTCTCTGTATGCCTGACTGTGTGTGTAACTTATGTAATTGATGGATATGTTCAGTCTCACACAGGTGACTCATTGACTGTGATTCTCATGTTCTCACCCTGTTCATTCCTACCATGGTCATTTCACTTGTTAATCAACCATGTTTTATCATTTGAAATAAATATGTGTTTTTTCGGGGGAAAAGGGGTACATGATTGTTCTGGTGTCCATTGTATTTGACCCTTTATCACCATGTCTATCATCCATATTTTTGCAAATGCAATTTACAGTAATTTATTGTGGAAGTTAATGATTGATATAGCTTACACAGAAACATGAACTCAAATTAGTTGGTTGTACAGTTACACACATTACATATATGCATTGTTTCAATATGTATGCCAGAGCACATATGCAGAAGTTATAGTAATAATCTCAAACTGCAATCAAGTTACTAACAACACCAGAGAATATTGTGTCAAATGTTACAATGCTGAATTTCCCGGGAAATTTCCAGTCCGCCAAAATACATATTATTGAAATTCCCGCCACCATGTACTTGTGTGACGTAGACACTGACGCTCCTGACAAACGAAGATCGAAGATGAACCAATGAGAGCCTGGGAAATAACAAAATGACACAAGAAGGACAAATCAGACCTTAGCCGCGGGAAGTCCAGCTGACTGGGGGAGGAGTTGTGGAGATATTTGGCGCAAGTTTTTTTTTCTTAGACTAGAGCGCACCAGAGACACCACACGAAATCCATCAAGAACTAAAATAAGGTATCACTACTTTCAATGCATGTTTTAAACGTGTATCATTACGTTTGATTAGACGAGATATTGTTGAATGTTTTGTCAGAATTTGTGGGGAGATGTTGGCGAGCGAGTTGCCGTCAATCAGTATTGTTCAACTAGTTAGTCAGATACAAAACAGTTTGTCGAATACACCAATACATATATGTCCTGTTTTCTTTGATGGTATTTTACGCCATTTCAGTGTTTTATAATTAGTTGTGCTGTTGGCGCCATACATGAGGACAAGTATTGTTGTCGCCATTGAGTCTGCAGATACAGTAGTTACTGACAATTCACACCATTGTGATTGATGGCCTTTATATTCTGTAATGTTGATTTTACAACGGTGCAAAGATAAAGAGAGTCGTGCTTAGCAGTGATGACATTAACTTGTGTGGAAAATACTGAAACTACTTTGATCAGGGTAGACCTGATTGCTAGGATGGATGGTATCATTTGCTATTGTGTGGTTTCGTACCTCTAAAGAAATTCACTAATTTCAAGTCACTCTTGATCATAAAGATAATTGTTTTTCTTGCTGTCTATCTATTCATGGGTGTTGTCACAATGGCTGACCTTATCTCTTCCCCATTAAGTCTTTTGAAACACGTCTGGACGCTAAGTGCTCACAGCGAAGATGCCCAGCACACGTTCCCAGGCTCAGTCCATCCTCCAGTTCCCCAGACGCAAGTCCTCCAGTGTTGACTCGAAAAGCACCAAGAGCACATCCCAGACGAAGGAGACCCAGTCCCTCTGCTCCGTGGAGTCTCCTAATCCGCAGCCCCTTCCAGGGAAGATCCAGCTAATGCCACTCTCACGCAGGTCCGTGGCCCGCAAAGGTATATCTCTGTGCCCAAGGCTGACCCGAAGAATACCCCTCAGCCCTCGCAAACGCACAGGTATGGGATTGTGTTATTATACACAACTTTGAAAGTGTTTCACTGTCTAAAACTTTTAGGTAATTTGTGATTTTTACATATTCTGTGCAACATTTTAAGCTGATAAAACACCTTTAGGTCATTTGTGATTTTTACGTATTCTGTGCAACATTTAAGGTGATAAAAACCTTTAGGTAATTTGTGATTTTTACATATTCTGTGCAACATTTTAAGCTGATAAACCACTTTAGGTAATTTGTGATTTTTACATATTCTGTGCAACATTTTAAGCTGATAAACCACTTTAGGTAATTAGATTTTTACATATTCTGTGCAACATTTAAGCTGATAAACCACTTTAGGTAATTAGATTTTTACATATTCTGTGCAACATTTTAAGCTGATAAACCACTTTAGGTAATTAGATTTTTACATATTCTGTGCAACATTTAAGCTGATAAACCACCATGCTCAAAACGAAGTAATTATTTCAACTCTTGATGCAAACGTGACATACTATCCGAAAGACAGACATCTTGTTTCTAACCTAAACATGCTTCTTCTGTGTGTTTCTCAGGAGATGAAAATGGCTGTAACCTCAGTGCCAACCTACTGGACTCTCCTCCCAAACAGCCGTGCCTTAACCTGGCCTCCCCCTGCAAGCTGGGCTTTGATGAGAACTCCCACATTCTATCCCAGAGGAGACTACTGACCCCCCTGTCACCAAAACGGCAGCGCCTCTCCCACCCCAGGGCCTCCCCCAGCAGACTCCATGAGACCCCCAGTGGGAGCCAATCATGTCCCCGATCAGAGAAGGCCACGGTGGTCCGCCTCTTTGCTGAAAGTAAGACATGTCTCTCTCATGTTCTCTTCCTCCTCTTCCTTTTCTCCTCTCTCACGTTCTCTTCCTCGTAGCTTTTTCTCAAGTGCAAATGAAAAGCGTTAAACTCCAAAGATAAATGTGTGCCTTTACTTGATTTGTTCATTATTCTGTTCACTTCATATAGACTTCAGGCAAACTATGAACCCCTTCTCCCTCTCTCCATCCCTCTCCAGAGTCTAAGTTCCATAGTGTGAAGCAGGCCCTCCACACGGCTGTCCCAGAGCGCCTGCTATCCCGGGAGGCTGAGAGGTCCTCCATCCGCTCCTTCCTGGAGGACAAGGCCCTGAAGGCCAGCCCAGCCAGCCTCTACATCTCTGGAGCCCCCGGCACCGGCAAGACCGCTTGCCTCAACTGTGTGTTGCAGGAGATGACGGTTAGCATCACTGTTTGCGTTAGTCTCCGCTTTGTTAATGAGGGGTTAATTGTTAGCATTAGCCCAGCATTGGATCTGTTGCCTTGACAGGATTCAAACACTCATTAGCCTAGTGTTGGATCTTGAGTGGATCCCAATACTCTAAAATGACCTTACACCTCTACCATAAGGAGCAGAATCAATTAATTCCACCCCTTGTGTACAGCCCTGAACCCTGTGTAAATTTAACCCCATTGATTTCTGTTACATGAATTTAACTATTTCCTCTCTTGATCCAGGATGAACTGAAGGAGATTCAGACAGTGGTGATCAACTGTATGGCTCTGCGTAGCTCCCACGCCATCTTCCCCCTGCTGGCAAAGAAACTGGGGGCCTCTGGGGGCCACACCGACACCAAGTTGCAGAAACTGCTGACCAGCACGGGGCCCACTGTGTAAGTATCTAGCTACTGTGCCAAACCATAACCCTGAACTATAACTTAAATCCATGACACTTTCGCAAAGGTAAAAGTAGAGTTTTTCTTTATCCAACAATTCTGAATTTACACCGTTAAAAAAACACAAATATTTGAGAAAAGATTTACATTTTGCCGACTGATAAGTTTTGTCTATTAACCTTCTTTCTCCTTCTCTCCCCAGTCTTCTAGTCCTTGATGAAATGGACCAGTTGGACAGCAAGGCCCAAGATGTTCTCTACACCATCTTTGAGTGGCCGTACCTGCCCAAGTCCCGCCTCTGTCTCATCGGTAAGAACCCCCTAATATACAGTGTTAAACAATGTACACTGTCTCTGGTATACACATTTTATTGGATGTTAATATTTCTAGTTAATATCTAAGGATTAATCTGAAGATTTCACCCTAAAACTTCATATACACATCTACCCATCTCTACATTTAAATTCCATCCATTCAACTCTCAGCCATTTCCTAATACGGGCTGTCGTTAGTCTTCCTGTATGCAGGCAGGTGTAATGACGGTGTCGTGCCATTCTAGGTATCGCCAACGCTCTGGACCTGACAGACAGGATCCTCCCCAGGCTCCAGGCCCTGCCTCTTTGTCGGCCCCAGCTGTTACACTTCCCTCCCTACAGCCGCCAAGAGCTCGCCGCCATCGTACAGGACAGACTCAGACAGGTGTCCGGAGAAGGGTTACTAGACGCATCGGCCGTGCAGTTTTGTGCCAGGAAGGTGTCTGCTGTATCGGGAGATGCACGCAAAGCTCTGGATATCTGCCGGTAAGGGAATGAATTGACGAAATATCTTAAATTGTCCATGAAAATAAATGTAAAATCAAATATGAGCAACCAAAAATGTGCATTTTACTATGGCTAGTTATAAGTGGTCTTGGAGAGTTGGTATGGGAAGGGAAAAGGGGATACCTCGTCAATTGTACAATTGAATGCATTCAACTGAAATGTCTTCTCTGAATCAGAGAGATGCGGAGGGCTGCCTTAATCGGCAATCCACGTCTTCGGCACCCGGGGAACAGTGGGTTAACTGGTTGAAGTTTTGTTTGAGAACAGAAAGTGTCATGAAGCCGGTTCCTCTGTGTTACAGGAGAGCTGTAGAGCTTGTGGAATCTGACGACAGAAAGAAGGCAGCAGAAACTACAGAGTCTCGTGTGAGCGTTCCCCAGGTGGCCAGGGTGCTGTCGGAGGTGTATGGGGACCGCATGTCCTCGTCAGAGGGAGAGAGCTTCCCCATCCAGCAGAAACTCCTGGTCTGCTGTCTGCTACTGCTAACCCGCAACGGCAAGAACAAAGAGTTCCCACTGGGCAAGGTGAGAGACGGGCACTGCATTGGTGCGAACACAGTACTACAACACAAGTTTGTAAATTGAGAGCAAACATTTTGTTTTTTTTGCTGTTAATCATTTTCTAATACACCTTGATATACACTGAGTGTACAAAACAGTAAGAACGCCCGCTCTTTCCATGACAGACTGTCCAGGTGAAAGCTATGATTCCTTATTGATGTCACTTGGTAAATCCACTTCAATTAGTGTAGATGACGGGGAGGAGACGGGTTAAAGAATAATTTTTTTGCCTTACACAATCCATGTTTCAATTGTCTGTGTGCCATTCAGAGGGGGAATAGGCAAGACAAAATATTGAAGTGCCTTTGAACTGGATATGGTAGTAGGTGCCAGTTGCACCAGTTTGTATCAAGAACTGCAACGCTGCTGGGTTTTTCACGCACAGCCGTTTCCTGTGTGTGTCAAGAATGGTCCACCACCCAAAGGAGTAGAACGTATTGGAGTCAACATCCCTGTGGAATGCTTTCAACACCTTGTAGAGTCCATGTCCCTGACGAACTGAGCCTGTTCTGAGGGGGGAAAGGGGTGCAATATTAGGAAGGTGTTCCTAATGTTTTGTACACTCAGTGTACATGCATCAGACAAGTCTAGGTAGCTAGTAAGAATGAAACGTAAACGGCAGTTCCAGACGTTTTCTCTTGCACTGACCTGGTTACCACTGAAAGTCATTGGGTTGCTGAAGGTCAGTACCAATTATTTCTCAAGTCTGACTCTTCTTTATCCCTCAGCTCCACGAGGTGTACAGCCGTCTGTGTGCCAAGAGACAGGTGGGCGGCGTGGGCCAGGGCGAGTGCCTCTCCCTCTGCAGTCTGCTGGAGAGCCGGGGCATCTTTGCCCTGAAAAAAGCCAAGGAGGCTCGCCTCACCAAGGTTTCTCTGAAGATTGAGGAGAGGGATGTGGAGAATGCTCTGAAGGATCGCACCCTGCTGGGCAGTATCCTGACCGCTGGCCTACCATGACCTTTCACCCTCGGGATGATATCAATTTCTCAATCTGACCAACCCGATTTAATATTTATTTGTGCCTTATTTTTATTTATTTTTTATTCCTTTTTTTCTGGTGGGGTGATGCATATCCAGCTATGACCTCCCTTTTCAGAACAATGGGAAATGCAGCAATTTGTTAGATTTTTAATGACAGATGAACATGGACTGGAAACATTTCAAATGGTCAGCCAAATTGACCAGCTGCTTTTAACTTGAGTTTAAATGCTCATTTATTTTTGGGTGTTGAAAACCTTATGTAGATTTGTTGTAATAAATTAATGTACCAACTTTAAAAAAAAATGTGTTCCTCTTATTTTAATTCAGCAAGAGGCCTACTATTTTTGTTAATCATGGTGAATCAAAAAAATAAACTCAAATAAAAACAATGTTTTTGTAAACTGTAGGCATACCCATCAAAATCATTAACTTTTTAGGAAATATAGCCTCAGTCCTTATTCAAAATAAATGAAAGGCCTGTCTGCTACTAATGAGCTTTCTGTGAAATATGCAGTACACGAAAACGGGTGCAATGACATGTGAAAGTAAAATATTTCAGCAAAGCCATTGACAACCAAACAGCCGGGGGAAGCAAACAAGAAAGGTCAGTCCTTCAATAGCTAATTGAATACAGTGCCCACAATAATTGTACAGTGCACTTTCAATTGTTTAAGCCGAGGTTGAGTTTTAATTTGTAAATGGTATCAACACAGATCAAGTCATCCATATTGTGAGTTCAGGTACAATTTCCGTTTCCTCCTTTGTGGTCCTTGTGAATAGCATGCTGTAGTGTTAAGATGCCTACTATCAGAGGTGGCGTAATAAAGGGCGTTTTATTTATTATTCTGGATTCACACTTGAGCATGGGCACCTCCAAGATGCAATTTCCTTTAACAGAAATGGTTATTGGTAGGTTTCTGTCAGAACCAAGAATAGCCTAAATGCCTGTGTTCATGACCACCTGATCTGGATAGCAATACCTTTTACTCTATCCCACATGGCAGTCAAATTAAATATAATACTGAACAACATGTGTATTTATAAAGATAGTAAACATGATAAATCACCGAACTGCGAAAAGCTGTCGTGCGAAGTTAGCGGCGAATCCTGTAACGTGTTCTACACAGTTTGTGACGGGGTGGAAATTCCATTTCAACATGGGTGAAAAATACCAACCGCCTGCTTGCAAACACTCGAAGAACAACTCAACTATAATGTAGGGCAGCTTTTATTATTCTTAGCAGTTTTCATAAGCAATGCCATATGATAAACACTGACTGTATTAGCTTGGATAGTTACACTGCTGATATTCATATGAACGTGATGTATTATATACACTGCTCAAAAAAATAAAGGGAACACTAAAATAACACATCCTAGATCTGAATGAATGAAATATTCTTATTAAATATATTTTTTTACATAGTTGAATATGCTGACAACAAAATCACACAAAAATTATCAATGGAAATCAAATTTATCAACCCATGGAGGTCTGGATTTGGAGTCACACTCAAAATTAAAGTGGAAAACCACACTACAGGCTGATCCAACTTTGTTGTAATGTCCTTAAAACAAGTCAAAATGAGGCTCAGTAGTGTGTGTGGCCTCCACGTGCCTGTATGACCTCCCTACAACGCCTGGGCATGCTCCTGATGAGGTAATCCTGGACAGTGTGGTGCAACGTGGCGTTGGTGGATGGAGCGAGACATGATGTCCCAGATGTGTTCAATTGGATTCAGGTCTGGGGAACGGGCGGGCCAGTCCATAGCATCAACGCCTTCCTCTTGCAGGAACTGTTGACCCAGGGCCAACCGCACCAGCATATGGTCTCACAAGGGGTCTGAGGATCTCATCTCGGTACCTAATGGCAGTCAGGCTACCTCTGGCGAGCACATGGAGGGCTGTGCGGCCCCCAAAGAAATGCCACCCCACACCATGACTGACCCACCGCCAAATCGGTCATGCTGGAGGATGTTGCAGGCAGCAGAACGTTCTCCACAGCGTCTCCAGACTCTATCACGTCTGTCACGTGCTCGGGTGAACCTGCTTTCATCTGTGAAGAGCACAGGGCGCCAGTGGCGAATTTGCCAATCTTGGTGTTCTCTGGCAAATGCCAAACGTCCTGCACGGTGTTGGGCTGTAAGCATAACCCCCACCTGTGGACGTCGGGCCCTCATACCACCGTCATGGAGTCTGTTTCTGACCGTTTGAGCAGACACATGCACATTTGTGGCCTGCTGGAGGTCATTTTGCAGGGCTCTGGCAGTGCTCCACCTGCTCCTCCTTCCACAAAGGCGGAGGTAGCGGTCCTGCTGCTGGGTTGTTGCCCTCCTACACGTCTCCTGATGTACTGGCCTGTCTCCTGGTAGCGCCTCCATGCTCTGGACACTACGCTGACAGACACAGCAAACCTTCTTGCCACAGCTCGCATTGATGTGCCATCCTGGATGAGCTGCACTACCTGAGCCACTTGTGTGGGTTGTAGACTCCGTCTCATGCTACCATTAGAGTGAAAGCACCGCCAGCATTCAAAAGTGACCAAAACATCAGCCAGGAAGCATAGGAACTGAGAAGTGGTCTGTGGTCACCACCTGCAGAACCACTCCTTTATTGGGGGTGTCTTGCTAATTGCCTATAATTTCCACCTTTTGTCTATTCCATTTGCACAACAGCATGTGAAATTTATTGTCAATCAGTGTTGCTTCCTAAGTGGACAGTTTGATTTCCCAGAAGTGTGATTGACTTGGAGTTACATTGTGTTGTTTAAGTGTTCCCTTTATTATTTTGAGCAGTGTAGTAAACCAACTGGGGAGCTGCCGCAATGTTTTCCAAATGAAGGAGTGGGCCTTTAACTGCCATCACAATTCTATTCTCTCTACACAGTATGAGCATACTGGCTCAAAAAGGAGTCTCTCTGGGGAGAAAGTGCAGGGGGGCACTGCCTCGAAAAGGAGTCTCTGGGGAGAAAGCGGAGGGGCAAAAATGTTGCTCTAATTGGAATTGGCACTTACAATGAAGCTGGAAGGTGAGTTGTATGTATGGGACTGACACAGATTCCTAACAGCATATCTATCACAAATATTGATATTAATTGTAGAGCTCAGAAGTGATATTACATCATAAGGCAGAAGTAGCCTGGGTACTAATCTGTTTGTGCCATCATGTCACTCCTTGGCATACAAGGAGTGGCAATGAATGGCTTGATGGCACAAACAAATTGGAACCCAGGCTAAGGCAGAAGATATTATTGACCGAAGATCTGTCTCTGTTGTGTTGAAGCCAAATCCAGCAGGAGAGACCAGTCTCACCTGTACCCAGCTGTCTGTCCATGCAAACAGACATGTCTATTGATCCTCCGTTCAACTTCAAGACAGAAAATATATCTACTGATCAACAGCTTGTCTGGTTTGTGTTCTCTTGTTCTGCTCATTTGTTTCAAATCAATATTTTGCATAAGAATTTATCACGATCCCCTCTTTTATCGTCTTCATGTCTCCACATTAAAGCATGGAGTCAGGGCTCCCTTATGTTTGACTTTAGGTCTAAGTTGTCTGCTGACAGGATCCAACAGGAGAGAGCCAATTCCCCTGGACCAAGCTGTGAGTCCTTTAAGAGTGACTGGTCAATGGTTCATCCTAAAACACAATTTGGGTAGGAAGGCATTTCTACTGATCAAAGGTGAGTGCTTCAGATCTTAGAGCTAGACAGACAATTGCTGTATTCCACCATGTGCCAGATACTTTCTGGGGGGAAGATGATCATCGATAAAGTAGCACTTGTGATGCGTGTTATGTCATTGTGCAGAGACCAGCAAAAGAGATCGGAGTCCGACATTCCCCGTCGCCGGTCTAAATCAGACATGTCCTCCATATTCAAGGTGAGCTGGCTCATGTCTTACAGTTAAAAGTGAATGGATATCTTTGTGACCTTTAACCTCTGTCTACTGTATGTAGTCTTTAAACCCCACAAGGCTCAATGACCCACCAGGAAATACAAATGATGAAATATGATTACAGCATTAAACTTTCAGATAAATGTTTGTTCTTTAATTATTAAGACCTGTTTTTGCCTATTCCAGTTGGTTGAAGACCAAGTCATCACATTTGTAAAGAGTGAATTAAAGAAGTTCAAGAAGATTCGGAGTCCAGATCACCCAGAATGCTCTGACAGTCAGGGGAAGGATGGTGGTGTATGGTGAAGATGAACCAGGAGAGCAGTGCCAGAGGGAGCTCTGAAGATCACACTGCACACCCTGAGCCAGAAAGAGCTCGCTGACACACTGGAGAACAGTAACAGCTTTAATTTTCAATTTAATATGCTCACAAACAGATGGCTTGATGTACAAAAATATGTATTAAAAGTACTATGCCTTTATTAGTATGCTTCAAAGTACATTTGTCTTTGTCATTTTCAGATCTTTTAGGTGAGCTTGCTGTGTGTCAACCTAAACTCAAATTCAACTTGAAAAAAAGGAAGTTTGAATGTGTGTTTGAAGGAATGGCTACACACAGAAACGCAACACTTCTCAGATCTACACAGAGCTCTACATTCACAGAGGGTGGAAGTGGAGAGGTCAGTAATGAACATGAGGCGAGACAGATTGAGACAGCATCCAGGAGATCAGCAACACAAGAGACACTGTTCAAAATGCAACGACATCTTTGAACCCTTACCTGAGCAAGACAAACCAACAGAACTGTCCTGACAAAGGGAGTTGCTGGCATTGGCAGAACAGTCTCTGCGCAGAAGTTTATTCTGGACTGGGCTGAAGGAAAAGCCAATCAAGATATCCAGTTGATATTTTCACTTCCTTTTCGAGAGCTGAATTTTTAAAATGGAAATAAGAGTCCGCAATCTCAGACTTCAACAAGTACAAAGTGCTGTTTGTATTTGATGGTCTGGATGAGCGTCGACTTCGCCTTGACTTCCAGAACAACGAGACCTGGTGTGATGTTACAAAGTCAACCTCAGTGGACGTGTTGCTGACAAACCTCATTCAGGGGAATCTGCTTCCCTATGCTCACATCTGGATAACCTCCCGACCAGCAGCTGCTAGTCACTTTGAATTTGTATACCTGAGTTTTTCCAGTGTACATTGTGGATCCTCCAGTACGGCAGAGAGCAGCGTCACCCCTGAGTATCCGGGTGATTGTAGCTCAGGTCCAGCTTTCTCACATGTGAAGGTTTGGAACGCAGCGCTTCAGCTAGAGAAGCACAGCCTGCCTTTGTGACTCCACAGAACAAACTGCAAATAATATGAATTTCACTCTAAGTAGTAGGTTGGAAGTAGGCTAGAGTGTGATCTGCCTCGATCCACGTTGAGTGAAAATCTAGTAATAAACCGTTTGATGCTTAAAATGTGAGTTCACTTTAATAACATCATAAACTGAATTTACTAACCTGAGTGTCTCCAATTTGCAGTTTGGACCCTCCAGTACAGCAGAGAGTAGCTTCACTCCTGAATTCTGGTATTCAATATGTATATTATCATAATTGATTGTTGCCCTGCCTTTGTTGTACTGTATGGGAAGACCTCAATTGAATAATCCTCTCCTCGTTCTCAAAACCCATTGGATGAGAAAGCCAGAAGTTTCTCCCCTCTGACCTCCTCGAATGGGTTTTGAGAAGATGACGCAAGCAGTATGAAATTGAGATCTTCCGCATGTGTTTCTCAACCACTGTCTTGTGTTCTGCTTTTACAGTGAACACAAATGATTCAGTGAGAATACTTAAATGTTTATTTGTTGGATAGAAAGATTAAAAGGACAGTAATTAAACAAAATACTAATAATCGTGTCCTTCCATTAGATGCCTTTGAGCTAACACTGGACGCAAACATGGCACACAGAAAACTCTCTCTGTCAGAGGGGAACATGGGGGAGAGAAGAGCAGCCCTATCCTGATCACCCAGAGAGATTTGAGGGCTGTTGGCAGGTACTGTGTAAAGAGGGTCTGAATAGGCGCTGTTATTGGGAGTCCGAGTGAAGAGGAAATGGGAGTGACAGAGAAAATCGGCAGGAGTGGAGAGGTTGGGGACTGTTGGCTTGGATGTAATGACAAGTCCTGGAGTTTGCGATGCTTTGACAACAGTTACATCGCCTTCCATAATGCTAGGAGTATTGCTTTACCTGGTCCCTCGTCTTATTCGAACAGAGTAGGAGTGTATCTGGACTGGCTGACACTCCGTCCTTCTACAGTGTCTCCTCTGGTACACTGACCCATCTGCATACATTCTACTCCACATTTTCTAACCCTCTTTACCCAGGGTTTAGGGTTTGGAATGATGACACATCAGTGTGCCTGTGTCAGGTAGAGCAGCCTCCAATTTGAAACTCAGGCCAGAATTCCATCTAGTTGATTTTGGCATTGCGGTTTTAGAAGTACGTTTACGTTGCAGTGCAACGCGTTCGCTCCAGAATTGATGCTCAATTTAGAAATCAGTAGTACCGTACTACCTGGTTTTAGTGGAAGCCCTGGTAGGATATTGAGTTACCCACCCTCCCTTCTATATTTATCTTGATAATTCATTGCAGTCATGCAGATTTTAAATCGGTGACACTGCTGTGCAAATCAAACACAATTTCGGTGACCTTAAAATAGCATTTATTTATTTTTCTACTCTGCTTCACCTACAGCAAATAACACTTTTGGTTTTGTTCAATTTAAGAGTTAAGTATCCTGAGTGAAAGAATTGTAATGTTTTATCTGGAATACAAGTCTAAGATGTGCCCAGATCACAGCCTTAAACACCACTTGTAAATTAGGAAATAATTTAGGGTACACGTGTTGCACATTAATGTAGGCTAATTATGAGTTATAAATCACATACTATAGCCAGATCTCGGCTATTGAACTTCTGTTACCTGGTTTCCGGTTTCACAGCCACTAGATGGCGCCACAAATCATTTTATGTAGTGAAAGTGTCTGGATGAAAAGTGCTGTTTAAGAGAATTTGACTGTTTTGGCTGAGAGACCACTGAAAATGTTATCCCGCTAGATAGTGACGCGATAAATACATGTAAGTAACTACTACCGACCCAAGATGAGTGGCGGTTCTGACATCAGAAGCACTAGCTATGCATCCTCATCGGATAAAGAGTACTTCCCCTAAATTTGAGTAGGAAAGATGTACTTTACATGCCATACAGAGTGACAACAACAAAAAACAGTATGGCATTGCCCCAGATATTTTGTATTACCCAGACTCAATATTCCTACAGTAAAATCATAATACCCAGTCTGCCTGTACTTTAATATATTCTTTATTTTCTTAAACAAAATTGAAGTAAAAACCTTTATGTAGAAAGACAAATTCCCTGTCAGTAGCGTCCCACCTAAGGTTCTTGATTTAGGGCCTCCAGTAGACTCCCGTCTATTGGGTTGTTCTCTTCTACTGTGTGAGTCAACGTAAGAATATTACACCACGGAGTCAGTACCAACTCTAACTCCCTACTAGCTCATGAATTAACTCACTAACTTGTGAATTAACTCATGCAGACTTTTGAGAAACACAGTGGGAAGAATGTTAACAGCAAATAGTGTTAAAAGAAAGTTAAAAACAGCAGTGTCCATTACAAAGGCTGAAGAAAGAAAGCAAACGTGAGCTGTACAGTACACATCGTTGTCCAGTCACATCTGGCAGTGTTTTTAACCAGTATTGAAATCGAAGGGGAAAAAAGGAAGCTACATGATTATCGTCAAAAAATAAAATCTCTTTGGCATAGATTACCCACCCGAAAAGCGCACACAACCTTAAAACGTACTTGACTAAAAACCTGTGCATCATCATCAATATTATTCTTAGAAAACAGAAGGTAAGCCCTGTTAGATTCTGAGCCCCACAGTCAGTGATAATTGCATATACTACATCGAGGTGAGCAGAGACAGATTGACATCACTCCATTTGAAGATTCTTTGTGATTTCTCCTCTTCTGCTTCCCCCATCTCTCCTCTTCTTCTCCCATCTCTTCTCCTGCTGCCCCCCCTCCGTCTCTCCTCTTCTTCTCCCATCTCTTCTCCTGCTGCCCCCCCCCCCCCCCATCTCATCCCTTCAGCGCCTGTCGAGAGAACAGCATCTTTATTAAAAGTGGTCCAACTGGTTGACTTGGTGTGTGACTTGTTTTTAATAATAAATAGGTGTATGTAACTAATGGCTGCTCTGTCTTCGTGTGTCTGCGCGCTTGACCATAAGAGTGTGGGTACATTTGTCCGTATTATTGGGTGTATGCACTAACCGTTGCCCTAATAGCGCTCAGCATATCCCGGTTGCCTCATGTCATAGGTCATGCCACCACCACCGACCTGGTATTCAACATCGGACATTCCCATCTCTCCATCCATGGGCATGTCAGCAGGGTAGTCTCCATAGTGGTGGTAGCCTGCGTCCAGCTCTGAAACACACACACACACACACTTAGATCAACACTTTGCAAAATATTTACATTTCTGGAGATGATACCCTTGTATTTTATTCATAAAAAAAATGAGGGGGCCTCACTTTTAACATGGTTAAAGTTATATCGATCAATTATCTCTCCTTGACAATACAGTATAATCATGTCAGAAATTCAAATATAGCAAAGCAATACATTGACTAACATTAACTTTAGACAGAAAGCACCCAGTGGAAGTGACTAACTAGCACATTAACCCACACAATAGAGCTACAGCCAGCGTTCTGTTCTGCCCCGTGTGTCAGTCAGTCAGTATGGGCACCTTTCCACCAGAGTGAGTTACTCACCGTCTGCTGCGTAGCCTGCCTCCATGGGGACAGTGTTGTGGGCCTGGGGAGGGGTCACGAGAGGTGTCAAAATTAAGTCAGCCAGTTGCCCATACATGGTCGACAGAAACCGTGTCACACTGTCTTCTTAAACTGCATCGTCTACCTACTTTTCTCTTAATACAAATATTACACTTAGCCATTTTACAGAAACTAAAACTTCACATGTAAGAAACTACGAAAATATAATACATGCATTTATCAATGTTAAATTACCGATAGAAGCAAAGTGTTTTTTTCAGTTTCATCGGAATTGAGAGAAGCTGCAATCGTTATTAGATCCTGCAGTGGCTCCCTCCTCGCCATGGATGGCGCTAGAGGCCCCGAGCATAGGTAAACTCACCATTTCCCAGGCGGCGGGGTCGTGCTTGAACAGGGAGTGCGTGAGCTCCACGGACACACGCTTCTTGTAGTCGGAGTTCTTGTCCTCGGAGATGCGGAAGAGAACGGCGGCAGCGTAGGTGGCTGGGAGAGAGGAGAAAGGCGACATGATTACTAACAGTCAGATCATCACACGTACACATAGATCGGCAGACAAAGTTCGTCTATACCCAGATCTGAGAGGATGTATCAAATGGCTGCAGTGTGTAATGCTACTTCTCAATCCTTGTCTCTCATTCAACTGAATTAAGGGATCAGATATGGCCCAGACTCAATAATTGGTCAATTATGAGCGAGAGAGAGATGAAAGCCAGCAGAGACTTGCGCCCGTTGAGGTTCCACTGGTTTATGGAAATGCAGCCCATTATGCAGTCAGGCTATAACAAAACAACATCTTCCAGATAATAACTTCCTCTCAATGGACGCCAAACGACCTCTGAATCTATCCACATGGACCGCAAGGCCCTCCAGCGGGTGTGGATGACGGCCCAGTGCATCACTGGCACCGTGCTTCTACCCATCAAGGACATCTACTGGAAACAGTGCCTGAGGAAGGCACGCAGCATCATCAAGGACCCCAACACATCCAATCGTGAGCTGTTCTCTCTCTTACCGTCGGGCAGGCGGTATCAGATCATGCAGTCTGATACCAAAAGGCTCAAAGACAGTTTCCAACTACAAGCCTTCAGACTGACCACCTGCTCTGACTCTCCACACATCACAACTGCTGCTACCAGACTCTTATTATACACTTGCCCCCCCCCCCCCCCCATCCCCAAAACATGGAAATATTGGACTAGAAATTGTGCCTTCCTGTATTGTACTAAAATGTTTTCCATTTCTGAGCCATTTACTTCGTTCGTATTATTTCTTATTGTTGTTGCATTGTCGAGAAGGAATCTGCAAGTAAGGATTTCGTTGGGCGATGTATACCATTCGTATACCGTACGACTAATAAAAAACATGACACTAGTGGACGCATCTATCACAAATCCTGGGTTTTTGATGTGGTTTTAATAGAAGTGGTCTCACCGATGCCCTCGTTGTTGGAGTGCAGCAGCTCCATGAGCGGCGCGGAGGCTCCCTCTGCGTCGATCATCTCAGCAGACTGCTTGTCCAGGGCCAGCTCACACAGAGCCCCCGCTGACACGCGCTTCACGTTCTCCACTGGAGAGTACAGCAGCTAGGTAGGAGGAGGGAGACAACGGTTAACACACAATATACATGAGATAAAAGCAGCAACAGAGAGATATTGATGTCTTAAAAGTAAGAAGAAAATATTTAATACATATTTTTTTTTTAAACGTACCTGTACAAAGAGTGGGATGGTCTGCATGCTGGCGATCTCTCCCCTGTTGATGGGGTCTCTGGCCATGATGTGCAGGGCCCCTGTGCACCCCTCCACGATCTCCTCCATCCTCACGCCATCCTGAGACAGAGACAAAGCAAGAGTCAGTCAGCAACAAAAGAGACTAGGGAGGTTAAGAATAGGGCACATTACTGATGTAACAGTTGGACACATTTATATTTTGTATTTTAAGTACATAGATCTGTTTCTACATCTACCTGGTATGTCTGCTGTGCGGCGGAGCCGTGTTTCTGGGCGTCCTGGTGGGCTTTGAGCAGCAGATTGACCAGGCGGGGGATGGCCCCCGCGTCCCTCAGAGGGGTCTGGTTGTCTGGGCACAGTGCCAGGTTACGGATCAGACCAACCACAGCCTGAGGACGAGAGAGGTGGGGTTAGAGACGGACGCCATTTTGATTGGTGATCAAAAAGAATGTTGCTTTCTCTGTGGTTAGAGACGGTTGGTTTTACAAATTTTCACCCATATCATCGTTTATAGTTTCTCTCCCTGTTCTCTCTATGTAGCTTCTTCCTTATCCCTCATTTTCCTCCTTTCTTCACATCCTCGTCTTCCTCTTTCCCTCTCTCCTAATGCCTCCTACTTCTTACCTCATAGCGAATTCAGCAGCCGTTTACGTGAATGGTTAGCCCTCTCCCTGGGCAACCATCTGTCAACTATTAATCTCCCTCTATCCCACCACCCCTTGCTCTCTCTCACCTTGATGACAGGCCAGTAGTAGGGCTGGATGTCCCTCTATACACCCCTCCATCCTGACCCCCCTATCCTCTCACCTTGATGACAGGCCAGTAGTAGGGCTGGTTGTCTCTCCATCCTGACCCCCCTATCCTCTCACCTTGATGACAGGCCAGTAGTAGGGCTGGTTGTCTCTCCATCCTGACCCCCCTATCCTCTCACCTTGATGACAGGCCAGTAGTAGGGCTGGTTGTCTCTCCATCCTGACTCCCCTATCCTCTCACCTTGATGACAGGCCAGTAGTAGGGCTGGTTGTCTCTCCATCCTGACTCCCCTATCCTCTCACCTTGATGACAGGCCAGTAGTAGGGCTGGTTGAGCAGCTTGACGATCGCGGGAATGCCATAATGCATGCGCACGGCATTCTGGGCCACCTCGGCGTCGGAGTGGCGCGACGTCAGGTGACGTAGGGCGCACACTGCCGGCTCCGCCACGTCCTCCTTCTCTCCCGCCCTAAGGACGGCGTGGATGAGCGCCTCGATGCCGTTGCTCTGGGTGACCATGGCCTTGTTGCGAGCGTTGTTGCAGGTGAGGTTGGAGAGGATGCCAGTGGAGCAGGTGAGCATGTTGACGTCGTCAGAGCTCAGGAGACCAACGAGAGTCTGAAGAAGACTGTCCAGGCCCTCCTAGAGGGACAGAGAGAGAGTTTTGTTTATCTGTAATATATTAGTGGTTCTTTAAAATAAAATAAAATGTTAAAAAACATTGCTGTTGCAATAAATAAGAACATTTAGAGTAAATGCAAGTGAGGTAAAAATAGTAAGTTAAAAGGTCAGAGGTTAGGACAAACACGAGAGAAACAGACAGCACGTTGGAAACAGTCTCTATATGTCTCTAGGTTGGAAGGTAGAAGTCTCACCTGTTTAGTGGCAGCGTCCGACAGGTTCCTCAGGGTCCACAGACAGTTCTGCATCAGACGCTGACTGGAGCCTGTCAGGTGCATCCCCAGAGCCTGCATCCCACCTGACAGAGGGGAAACAGAGAGATAAATAGATAGAATGTGTATATGAGAGAATCTCTTATCTAACTCATTTTACTGCAAAATATGTACTTCATTCATAATCTCATAGCTTTACAACTGAAAAAAAAGAAGCCAACTTCTATTCATTAAAACCACAGTATCAGTCATCGCAAATCTACAACAAGTAACTACAAATACAACCCCCCTGTATTTCAAACACTTACCAGCATCCACGATGGCAGGTTTGTTGCTGGGGCAGACAGAGAGCACTTTGAGCACGCGGCTGGTGGTCCACAGGAGCTTCTCATAGCTGTAGTTCCTCATGATGTGGACCAGGCCCTCCGGACCACTGTTAGCCAGGATGATCAGCTGAGAGAGAGAGAGGGGGATGATGGGAAATTGAGTTTAACAATATGAATCAAGCGATAGCATTTCTATGAGCCACAAACAGTGTGGACATTCACTTTTAGTCCAGCTCGTGACATGTTTGGATGTACCCAAATCCTCATTTTCCAGTAGGGGTTTAGGCGTTAAAAGGTTAACGGTAACATCTTCAAAGGGTCAAAACATTCCATGTATCACTCCTGTCTAAACATGCACTTGCCCATTAAATAACAGGCAAGCACACACAGGGTAGACATCCCTACCCGGCCACACCTGTCTCATATCCTCACATGCACATAAGCGTGCAGTCACAGAATTACTATGGCAGCCACACCCATGCCAACACAGGGCTATCATTCAAACGCACTCATTCACAATATTGACATGCATAAAATCACACCCCTTACACTTAACACCCCCCCCTCCCCTCACCTTGCTCTCCTGGTTGCCGTAGGACAGCAGCTGCAGGCAGTCGGTGGTGATGGCCAGGAACTTTGGGTTGCTCTTCTTCAGCAGAGGCACCATTCGCTGCAGGCCGTCGGCCAGGCGCACCGCCATCTTGGCTCCCTCCTGGTGCAGTAGCAGGTTGTGGAGGGTGGTGATGGCATAGAACAGCACAGACTCCATGGGAGAACTGACAGAGGGAGAGGGAGAGAGAGAGTTATCCTAAGGATTTAGATAAGCATAGTTCATTATGAGTGCTTTGTCAATCTTGTGGTTGTACGGAGAGAGAAAGCGAGCAGAGAGAGAGACTTGCAACAACTTTCACCCTCAACATGTCATCCCCCATCCAGGTATAGAAGGCCACAAAGTAAAAGAGCTACGAGAGAGCATGAGAGACGAGAGTATGCATTCCCACACACTACCCCCCCGGCAGACCCTCAGACTCCTACCTGAGCATGCGGACCAGGGCAGGGATGCCCCCACACTTGAAGATGGAGAGCAGGCCCTCTCTCTGGTGGGACAGGTTGTGGAGGATGCTGGCTGTAGCCCGGGCTGTCTCCATGTCCCCGGTGTTCTGCATGGCCCGCACCACCGCCGCCACCATCTGGGGGGACGCCATCAGCGCCCGGCGAGACGCCTCCTTACGGGTCAGCTGGTTGACGATCAGGGAGGCTTTGTTGACCACCACCTGGAAGACAGAGGGGGGTTTGGTTAGTTTGAAAGGAGGGAAAATGCAGAGCTATTAACGGGGAAGGGTTGACTATTGGAAAAGTACAGCAATGTGAATGAATGACAGCCAGCTTGACTACCACCTAATGGGGAGGAGTGGTAGAGATGGGTTAGGTTTATGGGGAAAGTGTGATTACTAGTGGTAAATAACATCAATGAATGACTGATTGAATTAATTAATCAATGTCTAAATGACAAAGGTGGATTGATGGCTAGATAAAGAAAAGTACACAGCCATCAATTCACCTTTGTCATTTAGACATTGATTAATTAATTCAATTCAGAATTGAATGGGAAATGCCTCAAATTCCAATTCAATTAATACATTTGAATTGTAGTAGTAAACAGGATACAGAATTGCAATTCAAATTAATTAAAGGAAATATAATTGAATTATGTGAAATTCAAATGCCTCTTCTATAATGGGTGTAGTCAAATGTATATCTAGTAGATAAAATATCAAACATGTTATATACATGCATATAAAATGTTGTTTCAACAACAGATTTTCAGAACCAACTTCAAATGAATGAGCAAAGTTATTTCATTAATACCACACCCCCCAGAATGCATTAGTTTAACCCTCAAGTTGACCCTAAGACCTTCAAAAAGGAGCCAAACAAATGAAATCATTGGTGGAAATATAACAGTCTATTCTAAGCACTACGGTTAAAAGACTACAGGAACATTGTTTAGAGAGAAGTGTGATATATTCCTTGGTATCTGAAAATGTGACCTGTCAGGGTCAATTAAACGTCCATGTTCTATGACTGAGTGCAATTTCTTTAAATAGCACTGAATAAAATTGTACTTCCTGTTACTCAAACTCAAAAATTCTACATTCTGTGTGGCCAAATCAATTAATGAGCTGAATGGGAGTCAATTCAAAAATTCTGAATTGAGCCCAACCCTGACGCAAAGACAGACGTGTCAAACAACCCGTACTGTACCTGGTCCTCATCGTTGAGCAGCTTGGTGAGCTCGGGGATGGCGCGCGTGGCCAGCTCGGCGTCGTCCTGGTAGTTGATGAGGTGGACGATGGCCGTCTTGAGGAGCTGCGAGGGCTCGGCCAGCCGCTGGACGTTGGTCATCTGAGACGGGTCAGTCTGGGTGGACAGGATGGTCGTGCCCTCCATCACCGTCTCTGGGAACATGGCCGCTCGGACACGCTGGGCCCGGGTCAGGGCGTACTGAGACTCCACTTCTACAGGGAGGGAGGAGAGAGGAGGAGAAGAGGGTCGAGTGGTTTGTATTTTTAGATGGTGGGTTTGAATGACAGTTCAGTATTAAGCAGTAATAAGGTGTGTGTGTGTGAATGTTTTGTGTGTGTTTTAACGCCATGTTCCAAAGTGACAGTGCGTGTTTGTAGCGGGTTGTACTTTTGAATGTTTGTTTATGTCAATTTGAGCGCGTGTATTCAAGCACTAAACTGCGTGCGTCTCACCAGCAGGGTTCTCTGAGACGACGGTGGTGGTGACGGTGCTGTACTGCTTGGTGCTGTACTCGGTCCCATCGTCATCGGTCCTCACTGTGGTGGCTCCTGACTGGATCCCAGAGTCCCCGGCATAGTATGTCTGCTGCCACTCTTTCACCTTCACCCTCCCCTCATTGCCCACTACGGAGGGAAAGAGGGCAGAGAGGTTAGAGTGGAAGTGCACTTTGAAGTAATATATTATCCATGTTCAACACACTTGTTAGTGCCCTCAGGGCTCGCCCACTACAGAGGGAAAGAGGGGAGATCTATGGGGTTATTACAGACTGCACTTAGAGTAATAGCTGACACTTGTTAATGCACTAGGAGGGAGAGCAAAGAGGGGTTATTAGAGGCAACACTGCACTTGGAAGTTACCTGTGAGCCATTAGTGTAATAACAAGTATGTTCGACGCATAAGGGGAAGACATTGTGTTCAGTTGAACAAAGGAGAGGAAGGAATATGAGGGAAGAGGAATTAAGAGAAGAGGAAGAAAAAGGAAGAAATAAAAAAGGTTGTGAAAGGGGGAGAATAATATAGCCAGATTATGAACCCACTCTGCATTTCCATGGTGGCCTCCTGGGCTCAAACCAACAACAATGGAGAAGTCCTGAAACACACACACAAAAAAAACCATTTAGATCAATAATTATCTTCCACATTTTGCTACAAATTACAATCATACCACTCAATTATTTTACAGTATACTTTCATATTCTTCTAACCTGTTTTAAGGCTAAATATTAAATTAGCCCGTTAGTTCAAATACATTTTATTTCATACCCTTTCTCCCAGGTAAGAATACAGATAGGTGAACGAATGCCCTCCCTCTGAACAGTGGCAGAAATGACAACGCCGAGTCAGCAGCAAAGGCTGCTGAGATAGCAGGGGAGTGTGAGGGGGCAGAGGGACAGCTGCAGGACAGGAACGCCAACTGCTAAGCCCCCGCGGCCTTTAACCCCGGGCAGAGCCTCCGCCTATACATACAGCTGTGGGAGCTAGACACCTGCCTGCCGACTCACAGTATCAGCCACCAGAACCCGCTAGACAGGTTTCTTGTGTGTGTGTGTGTGTGTGTGTGTGTGTGTGTGTGTGAGAGAGAAAGTAAGTAGTCATTCATACACACCTTATTCCTCCTAAGATAACACCTTTATAGTGGACAGTCACACACACACACACACACAGTTCCTCCTCAAAACACCACTCCTCCTTCACCTGTAACTACAGGCCAACGCTTAACGACCATGAATCACTGGCTGATTTAAAATAAACACTCCCACCTCAGGTCCCCCCCCAATCCTTATCAAGTCATTTTCCCGGCAGTACCTGTCTCTTATCTCCATTCTGCTCTCTTGTTGTGACCATCTATCATACACCCGGGCTCCAAAGATGCGGATGTCGATAAAGGCAGCCCTCCGCACCTCTCTGATTCAGAGGGGGTTGGGTTAAATGCAGAAGACACTTTTCAGTTGAAGGCATTCAGTTGTACAACTGACTAGTTATACCCCCTTTACCCTTTACCCTTTCCTCTCCTGAACTATCCGTCATACAGCTAAAGTGCATTCCTTCTGCAGTGTTGGTTTGGACCTCATCTACCCTTTCCCCATTTAAAAATGATTCCTCACCTGGTTCACTCAGTTGGCCCAATGTGGTTTCTGCATTATGATGCATTTACTTGCCGACTCATTCTATTGCAGCCATGTTAGCTCACCATTAACATTACATGGGGATATTTAACCAACGCGATCTAACTGAATGGTCTAGAATTACACCCATTTTCTAAAAGTTCCTTACAATTAAATGCATTTTAACTTTGTTTGGAGCCATTTCCCAAAGAGCAAAGACCAAGTGTGTGAGTCTGTCCATGTGTTTAAGAGTTTGTTTATGGGCATATTATTTTCTGTGTGTGTGTCTCTCACATTGCACACATTCCTAATTCTGATGGTCTTCAGACTCAAAATAACCTCTGGTGCAGGAAAGAGCTAGTTGGAGGATGACCCACATCCACTCCTCAATATAAAACACTCAGGTTTCACTGAACAAAACGGCACGACTTCTACACTCAACCCACCACTCACTCAATACATGAACAATGATGGCTCGTTCACTGCAGTTAAATGCGATGGGAGCGGCACGTGATGCTACAGTCCACTCTACAATGTCACCCGTGTGTGGTTCAGATGTTTGCGGTGAAGGGAGTTACTGTAATTGAAGGGATGGGATTCTTTGCTGGACACAGACATTACTGACATGCTGTGTGTGTTTGTGAACTGGATAGGATTGTGGGAGAGTCAGTGGGAAGAGTCAGGCTGTTTAGAGCCATTCTCCCAAAGGGCAAAGGCCAAGTGTGTGAGTGTCAATGTGTTTACACGTTTCTGTTTACGTGCATCTCATTTTTCATACGCATGAATGTAGCAGCTTGAGACGTCACACAATTCCATATGAATGCGCCATACGTCCAAGAATTAGCTAAGATCAACTATGTATGATGAAGCCGATTTATTTTGCACTGCTATTCCTTATTCATACGAGAGTGGGTATTCATTTGACGCTTTTAAACCATTATATTTACCTGCTTATTTCTAGACTCAGGCCGCAAATACATACAACATGAAATACTTCCTATGAGGCATGACAGAGAGGAGCCTACAGATTCACTTAATATTGCCATCAATGGAAAAGTCTGACAAATATACGTTTCTTTCCAAATATATGCAGCTATGGAAATGAGGTGGAGGGTTGTACTGACTACCGTATGGCAGGAATGAAGGAAAGCAGATCCATTTTCCACCTTGTAGTAGCTAGGAGAGATAATGTGGCAAGTCGTGACAGCATGTCCCCCTGGCGTGTTTGTACTTGATGGGCGATGCACTAACATTCCTGGCTACCTCTGCCTTACCTTGTATGCAATCCAGGCATCTCCAGGTACTGTATTTGCATGTGTGATTATGACCTAATACAGTAAACATAATATATCCATCTATGAGCTTTACTATGCAAAAGCATATTAGTTTCATCTCGTATATAGGACTGTTTTAGAAATATAATTGCCATCCCTCTGGAAATCACATGTAACACAAGTTATTTTATGCCGCTCCAAAGTATTTTTGTACATGCGAGGTAGTAGAACTATTGTACCAGCGTGCATAACTACTCTTGTCTGAAATGAGTCTGGAGTTGCTCTGTGGGTTTGCCAAGCAGTGAGCCTGTTACGGATGTGAATGATAGTACCACACCCTTCTGCGTTAGCCCCGGGGCTCAGAATGGGGGATGTGTGTGTTTGATGTGTTCTCATGTTTCAATCTCTAGAACTGGAGAGTTTTCACGCGTTTCCCCCAGAGACCAGAAGTGTAGTGGAGATGCGTGTATAATTCTCACTAATGAACTTCCTGTGTTTTCCCCAGGGTTCAGAGAGAAATTAGATTGTGTGTGTTTATTCTAGACCCTCCACCCAGAGAGCCCTCATGTGCACTTATCTCACTGGCATTTGGAACAACAGACTGGTGAGTCACAGGCAAGTCACCATGTTGCCATGGGAGTGTCAGTGTGTGTGTGTGTGTGTGTGTGTGTGTGTGTGTGTGTGTGTGTGTGTGTGTGTGTGTGTGTATATATATACAGTATGCATCGGTCTCACTCTAGGCCCTTGAGAGGTACTTGTGCCTATCTCAGCTCCATTGGGAATAGTCGAGTCACAGCCCAGCCAGCTTGCTAGCTGACCTATGGGGGTTCACAGTGAACGGGGCGTTGGCGTTTCTGTCTGAGCTTGTACTTTACAGGTACAAGCTGAGTCATCATGGACACAGAAAATGTCTCCCAGGCTCTTTCCCTACCTCTCCTACTCTCGCTCTCTCTCTCTGTGTTTAAATAGAGGTGTGGCACTCATTTCTCCTTTTCCCAAGCTTGGGAGTGTCTCGTCGTTTCAACTGTGCCAATTACCATTAGGTAATAATAAATTAGATGATACTGGAAAAAAATAATACCATGGCAAAATTCCAAAACACTAGGCATGCTGTATATCCTGGTTCCACAAGCTTATACGCACACACACACACACACACACACACCTGGAAGATGAAAAAGGAACGTTTCATTGTTTTTTGTGAATCTGTGAGTGTTTGTGCTATCTGTTTTCCTGGGCAAGGCAGCGGGTTCAGACAACGCGTTCCGATTGTTGCGACACACCCCGCGTCACCTTAGTAACAAAGGCTTCACTCACACACACACACTATACTGTTGACTTTATCTAGGTCTATCAACTCTTCCTGGTTGTCCATCAATCTTATTCTCACGCGTTTTTGTAACACTGTGCAAAACAGCCTCGGCAGCCTTGACCCCGACTGCACCAGACTAGAGATGGCTATAGTGATAGAGTTGATATGCTAGCAGAGAAGAACAGATAGGAGAGAGAGGGAGGCATGTTGAGTGTGTTTCTACAGTGTTCTGGGTGCTGGTAAAACATCAGACCTAGAACTTGTGGCTCCTTCACCAAACCACCCCCCCATTAGGAATCAACTGGAAATGAAAAGCACGGATTGCTTGAGCTGTGTTGACCACAAGTTAAAAGTAGTATTGCCATATGTCGTCTACTGACAGAAAGACACGGTGTATACCTGCCAATGAACACTGCTACATCGTGGGTAGTGACCAGGAACTGCTGTTGGATTTCATGGTGTGTACTTCGGAGTGGACTTTGCTCCTCGGCCCTGCATTCTAAGTAGTGTGGTTGGGTTAATGACTGATGGACTCACTCCCTCCTACTGTACCTTGTTCCATTATCTTTCACCACTGCACTAGGAGCTATTCTTTCCTTTTCCAAAGCCCTGCCCACCCCCACTCTATTGTTCTTCCTGAGCTACTGGGATAGTTTGGACGATTCTGATCTTGGGTCAGTTTTGCATTTCCCCCACTAATGGTTAAGGTTAGGATTGGGGGGAGGAGAATGTGATCCTAGATATACCTAGGGGAAGCTTTATCCTAGAGCATTCTGGACTGATGGTCAGGACTTCCAGGAAGCACAACACATTGCGGGCAGGAATGTCTGACTGTCAGAGAGCCCCCATTGGATGAGAGTGAAAGAGAGAGATGAATGCGGTTTGGCCCCGTCGCTCTAATCCTGGTGTGACATTCCACACTAGCCCCAAACATTTAGCCTCGTTCAACACACACTTTCCCGCTGCGAACATCAACCAAAAATAGTCCTGAGCTAAAATCTCTCCCCCTCTACACTGCAAACAAACACCATCACCTCCTCGCAGACAAACAACTCATAATAACTAGTCACACATCCAAACGATCCCTTCCTGACTAAATGTGCACACACAGACGCTGTGTCAGTGGATGATTAACTAGGTTCCACAGATGGTGTGAATACTGCTCATCATCTCCAGCCTCCACACACAGGCATGTCAGACTGGGGAGTGTCCTCATAACCCTGGCAAGGTGTGGCAGTGTGTGTGTGGTCTTTGGCTCCTATCTGGCAAAACACACCCATTCGCTGGAGTGTATAAACCACAGCATTGCTACATTCAAATTGGAACCTCTTCACAGCCCTATCCATTTATACACCGACTTGAAATCAAAAATGGGTATCAACTTAAGCCTTGACACACTAAAAGAGATCCAGCAGGTTTACCAAGATAAGGTTGACTAAACCAGGCTAGCCTAAGCTACACCCAAAAAGAATGAAGAGGGCTAAATGGCAGAGTGGAAGAACCCAGATCTAAGGAGATAAAAAAAGGGCTCAATCCGTGTCAAACGCCTGATGGGGAAACAAACAATGGTGGACGTGTGGCTAGAGGCGTCATAGACCTTCACAGTCTAAACATTGTGGGTCTCTAAAGCCGATCATAAATCTACATCTGAGAGCAGTAATACAATGTGCAGAATCTCTTTCTGGTCTCGTAGACAGAGGTTTGTTTTCTTGATCCTTGATCCTGGTAGACTTGTTCCACAGACAGCCATAAGAGACAGAGGGATCAAGAGACTAGAGATAGTTGTGACAGAGGTGGGGGGGGGGGGGGGGGGGGGGGTACAGATCAAGCAGATCAAGTCCCATTACCACACATCTGTAAAGCTGCGTTCACCATCTGTGTATAAGATGGACCTGCCTCCCCTCACCCATACAAACAAACATACGCACCGTGACACACACAGATGGACACAGACACACACTAGGGTTTAATAGCGGGAACTGGGTTAGCAAGATTAAGAGCTTTTCCGCCCAAACCTACTCCTGTTTCCCAGGATAAATAACTGAGAAACCGGTAAATAATTTCTAAGAACAGCATGATGTGAAATGGAACTGTTCATTTATAATGTCATGTCTAAATCAGTCTTCTCTACAGACTTTTCTGCATGATCAATCAACATTCAGGGTGGTGACAGACTGCACATCTCATATGGAGCGCAACTCACAATGCATGTCTTCACTCTTGCACAATACTCACCGGCTGGCCTCTCCTTAACTCTTGTGGAGTCCCAGGAAAAGCTAGACTAGAATTTATTATATTTGTGGACTAAGAGGGATGCAAGCTTGCTGAACGTTAAATGCTATGGTGATAGACTATAGCAGTTATTTATTCAGACCCATAACCATTCAATCTCGGTGAAGAGAAGCGAAATCCGTCTACATCTTATTCACGAATGTCATTACAAGGAAGGCCAACGATTTAACTGACGAGAACGAGGAAGCAATAGAGAGAGAGGTAATACGCATTACTCACGTCGTACAACATTAGGAGAAATATTACGAAAAGGTAGGCCAATGAGTCAGCCTCCTAACTATACAAATGTAAAATAGGCCATATTATATTTCAAAATTTAAATCTAATTTACTAGCTTACAAATGTCCTGCACCAGCATCACGTGTTCTCTCCCAGCTTCATGGTTTGAACAAAGTGCATAATTCCAGTCCATGTAAACAATAATACAGCCCACAGTTAAAACGTTTACTGGAGGTTGTTTGAATGTATTTACTATGGGCTTGGATCTTTTTCTGTCGTGCGTAATGTGCATTAGCCTATTGGATAACGGCACAATCATTTGGGCTTTTTTGGGGCTTGGGCTAATAAAATATTTAATGTATGGCTCATCTGGCTCAGGTAAGCATCAAGCTTGAATTTTCATGCCGACCAAAGCTCTAATCAAATCCTAACATATTTATGACACTCCCGGTTTTGGTAGGAAAAGTTATTTAGCAGACACTCTTCCATAGAGCGCATTCATTTTAAGATAGCTAGGTGGGACCACCACATATCACAGGCACAGTGAGTACACTTTCCCTCAAAGTAGCTATCAGCAAAGACCGAGCTAGTAAGGGGGTGGGGTTGGAGCGAGGGCGGCGATTATTTAAAATACTCTGAAGAGGTAGGGTTTCAGGTGCTTTCGGAAGAGATGGGCAGGGACTCTGCTGTCCTAGCTTCAGGTGGAAGCTGGTTCCACCGCTGGGGTGCCAGGACAGAAACGAGCTTGGTCCTGCTGAGTCATAGCTACTTGGTGTTGCTGAGAAATACCAGGTTACCCAGGAGGAAAATGATTTATTATCGGGATGGAACATTTGTAAAATACCGGGGGGAAAAATTCAACACACACACACACACACTTTCTCTCTCTCTAAATGGATCTGTGAGTGGCTGGCTTGCCAGCTGAGCCCTGCGGTCAGTAAGTGCTCTCTAGACACGGTACACACACAGCTGTGCCCCCTGTGTGTGTATGGCAGGTGGTCTTGGTCCAGCTAGCCTGCTGAGAGAAACCTTAAAGCCCTCAGGACCCTCTCACCACCATCTCCCCTTCTTATTCACACTCTCCCACTCACCCTTCACATTGTCTGCTGTGGGACTACGGGGAGAAATAGGGGTTAATTGGCCAATTGTGGAGTATAAAAATCTATACGGGAGGATGTGCAGTGGTGTGGAGCGTGATGCTAATGGATCTACTGTGTGGGCTACAGGAAGTTGTGGGTATTCCACGGTCAGACCAGGCTATGACTCAGCAGCACCGGGGGTCTGGATTGTTTTTCCCCCCCAGTCAGAGGGATAGGCTCAACAACATTTGCTACTCAGAGAGAATTGTTTCCCATGTAGAGACAACCACATCAAAAACTAATGTTGGGCCAATATTTATATTACAGTTAACAGTCAAAATTGAAGAAAGGTGCAGGAAACTCCTATCTGTGAATGTTTACTTTAGGTGAATGCTCCCACTTGAGTGTAGGCTACAGTCCATTTATACCAACTTCAGTGGCCCTCAACGTGAGCAAGACAACCTCTCCCTCAACTTGAACAAGACAAAGGAGATGATCGTAGACTACAGGAAAAGGAGGGCCGAACACGACCCCATTCACATTGACGGGGCTGTAGTGGAGCCGGTTGAGAGTTAAGTTCCTTGGTGTCCACATCACCAACAAACTATCATGGTCCAAACACACCACGACAGTCGTGAAGAGGGCACGACAACACCTTCTCCCCCTCAGCAGACTGAAAAGATGTGGCAAGGTTCCCCAGATCCTCAAAAAGTTCTACAGCTGCACCATCGAGAGCATCCTGACCAGTTGCATCAGCGCCTGGTATAGCAACTGCTTTGCATCCGACCGTAATGCGCTACAGCGGCTAGTGCGTATGGCCCAGTACGTCACTGGGGGCAAGCTTCCTGCCATACAGGACCCATATACAAGGCAGTGTCAGAGGAAGGCACAAAAAATTGTCAAAGACTCCAGTCACCCATGTCATAGACCGTTTTCTCTGCTACCGCACAGCGCCAAGTCTAGGTCCAAAAGGCTCCTTAGCAGCTTCTACCACCAAGCCATAAGACTGCTAAACAATTAATCAAGTGACCACCTGGACTATTTGCATTGAAACCACCCTCATTTTTGTTTTTACATTGCTGCTACTCCCTGTTATTATCTATGCAGTCACTTTACCCCAAACTACATGTTACAAATGACCTTGACTAACCTGTACCCCCTGTACACAGCCTCATTATTGTTATTTTAATGTAACTTTAACATTTTTACTTTAGTTTATTTAGTAAATATTTTCTTAACTGCATTATTGGTTAAGGGGCTTATAAGTAAGCATTTCACGGTAAGGTCTGCACCTGTTGTATTCGGCACATGTGACAAATAACATTTGATTTGAGGTTAGTGTCCACCCCGAGATTGGAAGGTTGGGAGTTTGATCACCGGCCGAGTCATACCAAAGACTGTTAAAAATGGGACCCCATCAGTCTCTGCTTTGCACTCAGGAGATAGATTGGAGGTAAGGCCCCGTGATAGACTCGCATCCTGTCCAGAGGGTTCACTCATAGGCTCCTGCCCTACGAGCTGCTCCAGCTACTTTCTTCCAGTCCATTTATCAGTCCACTGATAGCAGCCAGTCGATGGAACTCCCCTCTCGGCTCCACTAGCATGCCAAACCCCCACTACAGTCAGGCACATTGAAAGGCTTAAGTACACAACGCAGGGCCCTGCTGGCAGGATCGCATGTGAACCAGAGCGCTAGCACACATTCTACAACTTGAAAGAGTGGACGATATCTGATTCTGTGAAAAAATCCATGTCTAAGAGAACCTGCGTGTCAAAGACATTTTACGTCTGTTTATAATACGCTTTCAAGAGTCAAAGAATGAAGTCTCTCGGACTTTAAAAATCGAGGATTTGGCCTAGTCTGAGTTTTAGTTTGGCTTACTGGACTTGGTGAAAAGCTTCATTATCACCCTAGCTAAATACAGTGACCGCATTATAAAACGGTGGCCATTCCCAAGACTAACAGCATGGTTTTACATTACAGCAGCTACACGGTGTCATTAGCAGGGATTCAGTGATTCATCAGGAGAAATGCAATGCCTTCGCTAATGTTATTACTGTGCTAATTGACATAGCCCGGAAAACAGCTAGCAGTCAACTGACAACTAAAAATAAACGATGACTTGCAAGTCATTCACCAAGTCAATGTAGGTTATTGGACATAGTGTAACACAATAATGTCTAACCAGTAACTGATTAAATAATCATTCTAAAATAGTAGGCTTACATCCATCAGTAGATGTGTCGAAAGAGTGTTACACCAGACCAGAGGGGGTACAGTTGGCTCCGACTGGGACGAGCTATTTGGGTAATTCATGTTTACTCCCTGTACACTCCTCTCACTATGAATTATAGGAGATCTGTGTTGTCTCTGAGGTGTGGAAGTGCAGACTAGGATCAGATTACACAGAGAAGGGAAGGAGGGGGGGCCAGGGCAAAGGGCAGGAGGAAAGTGTGTAGCAGTACAACTAGGCCTTCATGTCTGTGTGGCTTCTCTGATGTAACAACAACTGAGGGCCTATGGAAGGCTGTGTGGTTGAACCGTCATTGTGGCATCTGAAGAGTTGAGCTTGCCTTGTTTCCGGTCTCCATTGTTATAGAGCCCCCAAACTCAACTCTGGACCCGGAGCCAGTTCCACTGCCCCCCCCCCCCCCCCTCCATTGTTCCCCTCTAAACAAGGACTGATTTAGACCTGGGACACCAGGTGTGTGCAATTAATTATCAGGTAGAACAGAAAACCAGCAGGCTCCGGATCTTCTAGGGTAAGAGTTGAGTACCCTTGTTAGAGAGTAACGAGAGGCTGTGTTGTCACGGCAAGGAAGGACGATGCGGTATGAACTAATGTAACATGCTGGGCTGCTGTCCACAAATACTCCGTATGGAGGTAGAACGGACGAGGAGGCTGGTGTCACACCATCTAGGGCGAATGGGAGGACGGCAATGGGAGTGAATGGAAATAAGTATTTTATAGTGAGCTCAGTTTCTCAGTTCTCGATGGGGACTATACAAGAGTTTTCTACAGAGCATCTAGAATGAATGTCTGTCATCGTTTGGACAGCGAGGTTCGCTTGGTCCCATCTAAAGCCCTCCTTTAGGGTTAGTGGGGAGGCTTCGCCTGCTGCAGCGTGGATACTGGATATATGCATGGCTGTGCTGGTGAGCATTGAGGCGATGCGACAGATGATGAATATTTCAGAAAGATCAGAGGCGGAAGGGAGGCTAGGGAGAGCACGGAGGATTAAATCTGAGAGGACGCTAAAGAATACCACACACCCCCCCAAAAGATGTTTGTCTGACAAAGCCTGTACCAGACATCCTCCGTGGAGGGGAAAGCTTGAGTAGCTACATTTACCTGCAGTGTTCATGCTTCCACTTCTAAAATGTTCTTCATGTAAACCGTGACCGATATGAAAGACGACAGGGGACTGAAGCATGGACGGAAGAGTACAGATAACTTTATTTCTTTGGTGGAAGTGAGGTTATTGTGAGGTGTTGCTTCCATAAAAGGTCACCTACACGTCATTGTGCATCAATCATTCTAACAGACACTTCATATCTGTGTGTGACTTATAGAGTCACTCTTCTAGATGGAGGCTGATGATTCTCTTCTCGGATACTGCATGTCTCCGACGGTGAAGAATTCCCAGTCGTTAGCGTTCCTTTTCCACCACACCCGCACTCCTCCCTGCCTCTCCCGCTCATTGGAGTGCAATTAACGGATGAGTAGGAAGTGGGAGATGAGAGCAGAGTGAAGAGCGACACCAGCGCAATGACTAGGAGTAATCATCCGAGTCAACTTACTGAGAAGCATTGCTCAGAGCAGGCTAAACGAACCAGCCCAACTGTAAAATCTGTATTTAAGTCACTCGTGGATTCAGGAATCCAGTCCACTCCAGTCCCTCCCTTCTCGTGAAACTATGTCAGTAATGAAAAAATTATCAATGATAATATATTCATAAAAGAAACAGACAGTAATGGATGCAGCCATTTCCAGCATGCTGTCGGCAGATGTGGCCTGGTAGTTTATGAAGAGCTGTCTGATAGGAGCCGACTTGAAAATAATACAGATGGCAGAGCAGTATCAGACTTCCAGAGCACCAAGTGATGGGGAAAAACGGTTGTTAGGCCTCCCCGGAAAAAAAATGTATAGAGTGAATAATTCATATTTGTGACGGTAATGGGAGCACAGCTGTGTTGGTCACCCGGGCGATGCCAGCTTGGATGGATTCTTTCATATCGTGCCACCTCTGCCACTCCACTGATGAGTGGGAAGAGGGTTCCAAGACGCTTTGGGCCTCTATTGTTTGTTTAATCATGGCATTCTCCAAGTCAGAGGCTCAGGCGTCAGACACACCTTCTGTTCTCCGTCGATAGACTTTACTACTTCACATCTTCTGTTCTGCCCTTGTGTAATGTCCTTGACACTTGCAACAGCCGTCCAATATGGAAGTCGCCTTAGTCTGGAGATAACATATCAAAAGATAGGGATTTTTGTCTTTGACGTCGTTTGTTGTTCTATGCCAAGAATTTAAAAAATGGTGGCGATGGGGAGGGTAGAAGTCAGAGTAAATCTGCTTTGAGTTGATAACAGCATTGTCTGAGAAGATATCTTAAGCCCCTGTCCGGTTGATTTAACCCTTAAGAGATTAGGCCGCTATCGTCCCACCTCCTCTTTAACCCCAGATAGAAGACAAGCCCATATCATTGCTGACCAGAAAAGAAAAATGTCTTCCATCCCCATATGTAGCCTACACATGTACGCAAACAGGCTCGACCTGGATACACACATTGGCACTGAGGCCTGGTCCCACGCGTGGCCTGATTAGGTTCTGTGGTGTAACTGAGCCCCCTGTTCTGCTCAGGCGCCACCGGGGAGGGAGGGCAGGGGTGAGGAGAGAGACTGAAGTCAAGACGAGGGAGGACAATTAGGTAGGGACGGGTCACATTTTAGAAGTGGCAAACGTGGAACCAAGTTAGACACACGTAACAAGACAGCATGATAAAAAAAAAGGAAAGAAAAGAAAGGAGGAGATATATGGAGTTGGTTGAATCGTCGGTAATCCCCTCGCCCCATGCTGGCCTAATGTAGGACAATATCAAGGAATTAAGCAGGGGGAAGGATTAGCGCCAGTATGACCCCAGCTGCAGCTGAAAATCTCAGCCTAAACCCCGCAGAGGCAGACAGACAGCAGCCCCAGGCGAGCCAGACTGCACCTCATGGCACAGCACCAGCAGCATGGCAGGCCTGGGCAGACCAGGAGAATGCACTGGCGTAGAGAATGTGTGAAAGGATGAAACTCGATTCAACCTGACAGCCATTCAAAACATCAGCTGGGCTCACTGGCCCAGATTCAGTATGCTGTTGAATGCCACTTGGTTGTTTTGATGCGATTGTTCTTGGTTGTTTCTGGTCATTGGAATGGCATGATCATGACTGGTGTGACAGCTCTCCATTTTGACAGGCATCTGTCCAGCCCTAATGCCAGGCTGTGCCATGTCAAATTTGACATGGACAGTTATTAAAGTTGGTCTTGGGAGTATTTGAAAAGGCTAAACCACGTAAGATGAGCAAAACAAGATAATGTTATTTTGGTTGCGTGTTGTAAGTGAAAGTGGATTTAGTTGTGAAATAAAATGAGAGGATCTGTGCTCTGCTATTGCAGTGGCATAGAGGGGGTAGTAAAACTACTGTAACTAATGGCATATGGTTCCCTTTGGAAAAGGATGAAGTATGAGGCAATAGAGGCTCACTGGTATGGATAATGTCATCAGCCTGAACACCTGGTTTGTGTCCAATGAGCCTTGATCAAAAGTAGTGCACTATATAGGGAATAGGGTGCCAATTGGGACAAAGACATGGACATTACTGGCACCACTTCCCTTGTGGATCTGAACTGCCCTAAAAGAGAATGTATTGTAGGTGTGAAAGTCTTGTAAGGACATTTTGGTATCACTGCCTTGTTGTTGATCAGTATTATTCATCCTGACCCATTATGTATGTGTGAACCATGCAGGCACTCATGTCATGCCCCACCCCCAACTCAATGGGGTTGTCAAAGCCCGGGGGGGGGGGGGGGGGCAGTGGATTTGACAATGGATGAGGGGTAAACGAACTTCGATCACTCTACTGTGTACCCACACGGTCACACCACTAATGACTTTCAGCTCTATTCTATTCAAATGTGCACGAAGTCAAGAAGTTAATCAATAGTTTGTCCCCCCCAAAAATTGCGCACATTTATTTGGCAGGAACAGCGTTTGACAAAAACCTTGTAGTGACATAAACCATCAACATTTGCTCTTAAATAGGCAGGAAGGAGTAAACGTTTTGTAACAGAGGAAACGTTTTGCAACAGTATCGGCGTAATGAATACACCCACGATAACTAATGTCCTACTTTTTAACGACGTTTGGGTGGTGACTAGACACTTGACAATAGGAAAGGAACATTACGCTATTCTGCCATCAGGTCCAGAGACAAATATAAAAATTGACGGAGACAGAATGTCAGAGATAGACTACATTGTATCCAGACCGGGAAGAACATTTATGGAACGCTGGGAAATGATGTTTCCAGTTTAGAGACACACGCAACACAGGAATGGAGAAACTGTGATTATCCTATCCCACTCGACTCACTTGACACGAATTTACTCTCTCCGAAGACTGTCAATACACGGGAATGTGACAAATAAATACCTATCTTTCTTACCTGTCAAAATACAAGAAGTTGTTTCGAATATTCCAAGTCTACGCAGGTCCACAAACAGACTTTTCCAACGATATACTTTGTCCTCTATGCCTCACCTCAACTGCGGTAGGATGTTACTCAGAACAATGAGTAAAAAGCCTAACACCGGAGACTCCGCCCCTCTTGCCATAAGCGCTATCGACCTGACCCCACCCTTTACTTCTCCACAATTTGGAATTTAAACGCAATTGGCCAGAACAAAACAAAGGTGTGTTTACTTGAGTCTATCGACCCATTAAAATGAAACCTCTGTAGAGTAATATGAATATACATTTTGTTTCACAAAGGTATTTTTGGTCAACTACATTACTAAAACATTGTTGTTTTGTTCTTTTCGAATTTACAACTATGGCTAAAATGTTAGTGGTTAGCATGTCCTGCTAACACACAGGGTATTAGTCTACCTGTGTGAGAAAGTAGCCTACAGAACAGCCACACCTTAGGCTACGTCATGAAACTTGCCTAGACAGAAGGTGAGTCACATGGGTAGACACATTTTTATAGCGAAGACAGCCCACCGTGGTGGAAAAAGTATCCAATTGTTATAATAGAAAAATACTCCAGTAAAAGTGAAAGTCACCCAGTAAAACACTACTTGAGTAAAAGTGTAAAAGTATTTGGTTTTAAATATACTTAAGTATCAAAAGTAAAATTATTAATAATGTCAAATTCCTTAAATTAAGCAAACCAGACGCCACCATTTTCTTGTTTTTTTAGTTATTTACGGATAGCTGGGGCACATTCCAACACTCAGACATAATTTACAAACAAGGCACGTGTGTGTAGTGAGTCCTTCAGATCAGAGGCAGTAGGGATGACTAGGGATGTTCCCTCGATAAGTGCATGAATTTGACAATTTCCCTGTCCTGCTAAGTATTCAAAAATGTTACAAGTACTTTTGGGTGTCAGGGGAAATGTATGGAGTAAAAAGTAAACATTTTTCTTTAAGAATGTAATGAAGTTAAAGTAAAAGTTGTCAGAAATATAAATAGTAAAGATAGCCCAAAAGCTACTTAAGTAGTACTTTAAAGTATTTTTGCTTAAGTACTTTACACTACAGCACACAAATACACTCATACAAACCACAAACGTCTGTGACTTTCACCTTGGAGACAGCCCACACAAATACACTCATACAAACTACAAACGTCTGTGACTTTCACCATGGATTTAATGTAACCTGGCACTTTTGCTTTGTTTTTGTTGTCTGCTTTTTCTGTGAGGAAAATCACACAATCACCATCCAAGACAGTGACGATGGGGTGTTGTTGCCCCTAGACACCCATCTAAGGTCATGAGAGAGGGAGAAGAAGAAAGTGCAAGACAGACGCAAAATGCAAGATAAATCTGGATCCATAATTTTAACCCACATTCACACTCTCATTCGTCTTTTCGAAAAAACCTTTCTCATTGGGCACAGAGAGAGTTTTGGTAACTTGTGGATGAAAATTCAAAGTGACACCCTGCATGGTGTTAGGAGTCTAGAAAGGACAGAGAAGGAGGTTACGTGAGGAAAGTGACAGAGAGAAAGTGAACATGTGGAAAGTGTTTTTCTCTCGCATGCTGTATGACAGAGTGAAATAGGTCAGTCCATATCCTGCCTCAGGGTGTATTATTGTCAGGCTAGCAGCTAGCTGTCCATTGTGACAGCCATATTCTATCCCCCTAGACTGGATGAGACGGGCCAGGGCCGGTGGCACGGCATATTGGGTCTGTGCTGCTGATTATATAGGCCATGTGTCTGGGTGTAAAAGCATGTGTGTGGTTGACAGACTAATGTCTGAAAGCCTTAGGGCTAATTGACACTTCTCATCATAAACTTGTGTACTTTGTGATTATATTTTGAAAAGAAGGTCGATGACATCCGATCCTCGTTTGCTAAGTCAAACGACACCGCTGGTTCTGCTCACACTGCCCTACCCTGTGCTTTGACCTCTTTCTCCCCTCTCTCTCCAGATGAAATCTCGCGTCTTGTGACGGCCGGCCGCCCAACAACCTGCCCGCTTGACCCTATCCCCTCCTCTCTTCTCCAGACCATTTCCGGAGACCTTCTCCCTTACCTCATCTCGCTCATCAACTCATCCTTGACCGCTGGCTACGTCCCTTCCGTCTTCAAGAGAGCGAGAGTTGCACCCCTTCTGAAAAAACCTACACTCGATCCCTCCGATGTCAACAACTACAGACCAGTATCCCTTCTTTCTTTTCTCTCCAAAACTCTTGAACGTGCCGTCCTTGGCCAGCTCTCCTGCTATCTCTCTCAGAATGACCTTCTTGATCCAAATCAGTCAGGTTTCAAGACTAGTCATTCAACTGAGACTGCTCTTCTCTGTGTCACGGAGGCGCTCCGCACTGCTAAAGCTAACTCTCTCTCCTCTGCTCTCATCCTTCTAGACCTATCGGCTGCCTTTGATACTGTGAACCATCAGATCCTCCTCTCCACCCTCTCCGAGCTGGGCATCTCCGGCGCGGCCCACGCTTGGATTGCGTCCTACCTGACAGGTCGCTCCTACCAGGTGGCGTGGCAAAAATCTGTCTCCGCACCACGTGCTCTCACCACTGGTGTCCCCCAGGGCTCTGTTCTAGGCCCTCTCCTATTCTCACTATACACCAAGTCACTTGGCTCTGTCATATCCTCACATGGTCTCTCCTATCATTGCTATGCAGACGACACACAATTAATCTTCTCCTTTCCCCCCTCTGATAACCAGGTGGTGAATCGCATCTCTGCATGTCTGGCAGACATATCAGTGTGGATGACGGATCACCACCTCAAGCTGAACCTCGGCAAGACGGAGCTGCTCTTCCTCCCGGGGAAGGACTGCCCGTTCCATGATCTCGCCATCACGGTTGACAACTCCATTTTGTCCTCCTCCCAGAGTGCTAAGAACCTTGGCGTGATCCTGGACAACACCCTGTCGTTCTCAACTAACATCAAGGCGGTGACCCGTTCCTGTAGGTTCATGCTCTACAACATTCGCAGAGTACGACCCTGCCTCACGCAGGAAGCGGCGCAGGTCCTAATCCAGGCACTTGTCATCTCCCGTCTGGATTACTGCAACTCGCTGTTGGCTGGGCTCCCTGCCTGTGCCATTAAACCCCTACAACTCATTCAGAACGCCGCAGCCCGTCTGGTGTTCAACTTTCCCAAGTTCTCTCATGTCACCCCGCTCCTCCGCTCTCTCCACTGGCTTCCAGTTGAAGCTCGCATCCGCTACAAGACCATGGTGCTTGCCTACGGAGCTGTGAGGGGAACGGCACCTCCGTACCTTCAGGCTCTGATCAGGCCCTACACCCAAACAAGGGCACTGCGTTCATCCACCTCTGGCCTGCTCGCCTCCCTACCTCTGAGGAAGTACAGTTCCCGCTCAGCCCAGTCAAAACTGTTCGCTGCTCTGGCACCCCAATGGTGGAACAAACTCCCTCACGACGCCAGGTCAGCGGAGTCAATCACCACCTTCCGGAGACACCTGAAACCCCACCTCTTTAAGGAATACCTAGGATAGGATAAAGTAATCCTTCTAACCCCCCCCCCCCCCCCCCTTAAAAGAGTTAGATGCACTATTGTAAAGTGGTTGTTCCACTGGATATCATAAGGTGAATGCACCAATTTGTAAGTCGCTCTGGATAAGAGCGTCTGCTAAATGACTTAAATGTAATGTAAATGTATGTTGCCTAGTCTACTCTTAGTAAATTGTCATTTTGAGTGAACCTATTAGAACCTAACATGCAAACCTATTAGGAAGAATGTAACAATAACATATTGGTCAGGGAACCTGCAATTTCTCCCAAAGTTGAGATATGGTTTGACTGGTCCATTCGTGAATCAACACTTAGACTTTGGCTCAAGAGATCACATGATTGTTCATATCACAATAGCTCACTTTAAATTTCTTCTGTAGTGGTGTAAAATGATTACAATTGTGTATTACAATACAAAAAGGCAGAATTTCATTAATTTGTTTTAAATCAATTCTATATCATTAACTCTGCTAAGCTTTCTTTAGAGATTAATGGATATTGTGGATAAGTGGCCATAGGATTTTCAGTGAGATGAATGGTCCTATTGTTTACACACTGCATGCCTTGTCCTTGAACATTAGCCTGGAGGAATTATAGTGTGGGGTTCATGTGGGTTTCTGACTCATTGACTCGGTCTTGCCACCTATTTAGGGGCCTTCAAAGACGGGTATTGACTCTTTGTTAAGGTGGGACCATTGAGGTAGAGTTTCAAAAGATTTTCTCCAGAATCAAAAACAGAACATCCATCTGGTTTTCTTGTATGAGCAAGCATAACACACCCTATTCCTCTGTCCTTTTCTATCTCTCTCTCTCTTTCTTGCATACACACACACACACACACACACACACACACACACACACACACACACACACACACACACACACACACACACACACACACACACACACACACACACACACAGACACACACACACACAATGCCTCCTTCTACACGATATCACAGATGTATTCATTGGCTTGTAGTAAGGCTTGTAGCTGCTCTGAACTTTCTACATAGGGGTCATCTGAACATTCTGATGACTGCATTTGGGTGCCAGTGACCAATCAGCCCTCTCCGACCTCAAAGCAAATGGACCAATGAATCTCAGTGTATATGACTGAGTCAGTCTTTCACTCCAAGGTCATGGCTGGCTGATATGATGTCCTGCCTCACAATACTCCACTGTCTCTGCTTTTACACCCGACAGGAAATGGCCCCATTGTCCTTGGGAGAGGACCGGACCAGAGCCCATCGGCTCACTGGCTGGATTGATGGAGAGTGTTGTAAATTATTAATGGCTGTTTCCCCAATGTGAGACACTGTAGTCTTGTGTTTAATGCGGAAGAATGGACAGTGGGAAGCTATATATGATCTCACACCACAAGACAGAATTAGACTACTCTGCTACATTAAAACGTGTTCGAGTGATTAGTGTAGAGAGGTTCAAGTACCAATGCTTTTTTGATGGATTAATATGGATAATAATATTGTCTATAAAGTGGATTGTTTAGCATGCAACAGCTATGACAGAGTATGTGTGATAATATCTATAATGTCCTTTGTAACTCAGTTGGTAGAGCACGGTGCTTGTAACGCCAGGGTAGTGGGTTCGATCCCAGTGCCACCATACGTAAAATGTATGCACGCATGACTGTCACTTTGGATAAAAGCATCTGCTAAATGGCATATTATATACTGTATTTAAACAGTTGAAGTCGGAAGTTTACATACACTTAGGTTGGAGTCAACAGCTTGGAAAGTTCCAGAAAAGGATGTCATGGCTTTAGAAGCTTCTGGTAGACTAATTGACATCATTTGAGTCAATTTGAGGTGTAACAGTGGATGTATTTCAAGGTTTACCTTCAAACTCAATGCCTCTTTGCTTGATATCATGGGAAAATCAAAAGAAATCAGCCAAGACCTCAGAAAAATTTTTGCGGACCTCCACAAGTCCACAAGAAATTTCCAAACGCCTGAAGGTACCACTTCTGACTTCCGACTTCAACTGTATATATATACACTGAGTGTACAAAACATTAAGGACACCTGCTCTTTCCATGACATAGACTATCCAGGTGAAAGCTATGATCACTTGTTAAATCCACTTCAATCAGTGTTGATGAAGGCGAGGAGACAGATTAAATGAGGATTTTTAAGCCTTGAGACAATATAGATATGGATTATGTATGTGTGCCATTCAGAGGGTAAATGGACAAGACAAAAACTCGAAGTGCCTTTGAACGGCATATGGTAGTAGGTGCCAGGTGCACTGGTTTGTGTCAAGAACTGCAATGCTGTTGGGTTTGTCACTGTAACTAATGGTAACTAACAGTTTCCTATGTGTATCAAGAATAATCCACCACCCAAAGGACATCCAGTCCAACTTAAAACAAATGTGGGAAGCATTGGAGTCAACATGGGCCAGCATCCCTGTGGAACGCTTTGTAGAGTCCATGCCCCGACGAATTGAGGCTGTTCTGAGGGCAAAAGGGGGTGTGCAACTGTAACGGCTGTCTCCTCATCCGAGGAGGAGGAGTAAGGGTCGGACCAAAACGCAGCGTTGTATGCAGACATAATGGAATTTATTAAAGAAAGACAAAACACGAAAACTCTTACACAAACTACAAAACAACGTAGACAGACCTGAACTTGAGAACTTACATATAGACACGAAGAACACACGAACAGGAAAGACTAGCCAAACGAACGAACAAACGAACGAAACAGTCCCGTGTGGTGCCACAGACACAGGAACAATCACCCACAAACAAACAGTGAGAACAGCCTACCTTAATATGGTTCTCAATCAGAGGAAACGTCAAACACCTGCCTCTAATTGAGAACCATATCAGGCAACACATTAAACCCAACATAGAAACACATAACATAGAATGCCCACCCCAACTCACGCCCTGATCAACTAAACACATACAAAAACAAGGAAAACAGGTCAGGAACGTGACAGCAACTCAATAATAGGAAAGTGTTCGCAATGTTTTGTACAGACAGTGTGTATATGTATTTTTACATTCAAATTATACTATAGGTATTTCAAAACTGATAATCCAATTTTTTATCCATCAATTTATATTTAACATGTTTTTCCTGTACAAATATTTAATTTAACACATTTTGAAAGTCAATGCATTGCTTTGTGCTATTACTGTACATTTCTGTACATGACTTTAGCCACTAGAGGTAGACAGTAGCCCACGCATGAAAACAACATTCAAATACTGCTTTACCCCATATATCAGCACCACCGTGTGTGTGTGTGTGTGTGTCACTGGATGCTGCTGAGGGGAGGACGACTCATAATGGCTGGAATGGAGTTGATGGAATGGTATCAAACACAAACACGTGGTATCCACATGGTTCATACCAATCCAATGACTCCATTCCAGCCATTATTATAAGGCGTCCTCCCCTCAGCAGCCTCCATTGGTGTGTGTGTGTGTATGTGTTGTTCAGGGTCAGATGGATGCATTCCCAAAGGGGTTTGGTGGTTCTCTCTGAGGGTTAAAATAGCCAGCATTTGCTGCTCCAACCCAGTGTAGGCATCTTAAGGAGTCTGGGAGAATCTAGATATAGAGTAGGAGAGAGATGAAGCCCATCTTTAGAATGGGAGTGTCAGGTGTTAGTTGTGCAGAGGTGAGAACGGAGTCAGGCGCAGGACACAGAACTGAGTAAAATAACAAACTTTACTCTGGAAAATAATCATTAAAAATACATCCACGCAAGGATCACAAACCCTAACACAAAAGACCAACACAAACAATCACACACAAAACATAATGGGAACTAGAGGATTAAATAGGGAAATATTAATAACTTAATGTGAACCAGGTGTGTACACTCAAGACATAACAAATGGAAAACAGAAACATGGATCGGTGGAAGCTAGAAATCCGGTGACAACGAGCGCCGAACGCCACCCAAACAAGGAGAGGCACCAACTTCGGCAGAAGTCGTGACAGGGAGAGACATCAAGCCCATAAGAGTTCCAGCTGTTTTGGGAGGAGTGGTACAATTTCACAGCAAATTGGTATTTTACAATTTTCTCACCAAATACAGTACTGTGCAGAAGTTTTAGGCAGGTGTGAAAAAATACTGTAAAGTAAGAATGCTTTCAAGAATAGACATATTAATAATTCTATTTATAAATTAACAAAATGCAAAGTGAGTGGAACAGAAGAAAAATCTACATCAAATCAATATTTGGTGTGACCAAGCTTTGCCTTCGAAACAGCATCAATTCTTCTAGGTACATTTGCACACAGTTTTTGAAGGAACTCGTCAGGTAGGTTGGACCAAACATCTTAGAGAACTAACCACAGTTCTTCTGTGGATTTAGGCAGCCTCAGGTACTTCTCTCTCTTCATGTAATCCCAGACAGACTTGATAATGTTGAGATCAGGGCTCTGTGGGGGCCATACCATCAAATCAAATTTTATTTGTCACATACACATGGTTAACAGATGTTAATGCGAGTGTAGCGAAATGCTTGTGCTTCTAGTTCCGACAATGCAGTAATAACCAACGAGTAATCTAACCTAACAATTCCACAACTACTACCTTATACACACAAGTGTAATGGGATAAAGAATATGTACATAAAGATATATGAATGAGCGATGGTACAGAACAGCATAGGCAAGATGCAGTAGATGATATAGAGTACAGTATATACATATGAGATGAGTAATGTAGGGTATATAAACATATAGTGGCATAGTTTAAAGTGGCTAGTGATACATGTATTACATAAAGATGGCAAGATGCAGTAGATGATATAGAGTACAGTATATACATATGAGATGAGTAATGTAGGGTATGTAAACATTATATTAAGTGGCATTGTTTAATGTGGCTAGTGATATATTTTTACATAAATTTCCATCAATTCCCATTGTTAAAGTGGCTGGAGTTGAGTCAGTATGTTGGCAGCGGCCACTAAATGTTAGTCGTGGCTGTTTAACAGTCTGATGGCCTTGAGATAGAAGCTGTTTTTCAGTCTCTCGGTCCCTGCTTTGATGCACCTGCACTGACCTCGCCTTCTGGATGATAGCGGGGTGAACAGGCAGTGGCTCGGTTGGTTGTTGTCCTTGATGATCTTTATGGCCTTCCTGTGACATCGGGTGGTGTAGGTGTCCTGGAGGGCTGGTAGTTTGCCACCGGTGATGCGTTGTGCAGACCTCACTACCCTCTGGAGAGCCTTACGGTTGTGGGCGGAGCAGTTGCCGTACCAGGCGGTGATACAGCCCGACAGGATGCTCTCGATTGTGCATCTGTAGAAGTTTGTGAATGCTTTTGGTGACAAGCCGAATTTCTTCAGCCTCCTGAGGTTGAAGAGGCGCTGCTGCGCCTTCTTCACAACGCTGTCTGTGTGGGTGGACCAATTCAGTTTGTCTGTGATGTGTACACCGAGGAACTTAAAACTTACTACCTTCTCCACTACTGTCCCGTCGATGTGGATTGGGGGGTGCTCCCTCTGCTGTTTCCTGAAGTTCATAATCATCTCCTTTGTTTTGTTGACGTTGAGTGTGAGGTTATTTTCCTGACACCACACTCCGAGGGCCCTCGCCTCCTCCTTGTAGGCCGTCTCGTCGTTGTTGGTAATCAAGCCTACCACTGTAGTGTCGTCCGCAAACTTGATGATTGAGTTGGAGGCCTGCATGGCCACACAGTCGTGGGTGAACAGGGAGTACAGGAGAGGGCTCAGAACGCACCCTTGTGGGGCCCCAGTGTTGAGGATCAGCGGGGTGGAGATGTTGTTACCTACCCTCACCACCTGGGGGCGGCCCGTCAGGAAGTCCAGGACCCAGTTGCACAGGGCGGGGTCGAGACCCAGGGTCTCGAGCTTGATGACAAGTTTGGAGGGTACTATGGTGTTAAATGCTGAGCTGTAGTCGATGAACAGCATTCTCACATAGGTATTCCTCTTGTCCAGATGGGTTAGGGCAGTGTGCACTGTGGTTGCGATTGCGTCGTCTGTGGACCTATTGGGGCGGTAAGCAAATTGGAGTGGGTCTAGGGTGTCAGGTAGGGTGGAGGTGATATGGTCCTTGACTAGTCTCTCAAAGCACTTCATGATGACGGAAGTGAGTGCTACGGGGCGGTAGTCGTTTAGCTCAGTTACCTTAGCTTTCTTGGGAACAGGAACAATCGTGGCTCTCTTGAAGCATGTGGGAACAGCAGACTGGGATAAGGATTGATTGAATATGTCTGTAAACCCACCAGCCAGCTGGTCTGCGCATGCTCTGAGGACGCGGCTGGGAATGCCGTCTGGGCCTGCAGCCTTGCGAGGGTTAACACGTTTAAATGTTTTACTCACCTCGGCTGCAGTGAAGGAGAGCCCGCAGGTTTTGGTAGCGGGCCGTGTCAGTGGCACTGTACTGTCCTCAAAGCGAGCAAAAAAGTTATTTAGTCTGTCTGGGAGCAAGACATCCTGGTCCGTGACGGGGCTGGTCATCACTTCCAGGACTCCTTGTTCTTCTTTACACTGAAGATAGTTCTTAATGATTTTCGCTGTATGTTTGGGGTCGTTGTCATGCTGCAGAATACATTTGGGGCCAATCAGATGCCTCCCTGATGGTATTGCATGATGGATAAGTATCTGCCTTTACTTATCAGCATTGAGGAGGCCATTAATTCTGACCAAACCCCCAACTCCATTTGCAGAAATGCAGCCCCAGACTTGCAAGGAACCTCCACCATGCTTCACTGTTGCCTGCAGACACTCATTTGTGTACTGCTCTCCAGCGAACAAACTACCTTCTGCTAGACAAATAATTCAAATTTTGACTCATCAGTCCAGAGCACCTGCTGCCATTCTTCTGCACCCCAGTTCCTGTGTTTTTGTGCATAGTTGAGTTTCTTGGCCTTGTGTCCACGTCGAGGTATGGCTTTTTGGCCGCAAGTCTTCCATGAAGGCCACTTCTGACCAGACTTCTCCGGACAGTAGATGGGTGTATCAGGGTCCTACTATTCTCTGCCAATTCTGAGCTGATGGCACTGCTGGACATCTTCTGATTGCGAAGGGAAGTAAGCATGATGTGTCTTTCATCTGCTGCAGTAAGTTTACTTGGCCGACCACTGCGTCTACGGTCCTCAACGTTGGCCGTTTCTTTGTGCTTCTTCAAAAGAGCTTGGATAGCACATCTGGAAACCCCTGTCTGCCTTGACATTTCTGTCTGGGAGAGACCTTGCTGATTCAGTATATAGTGCCTAGCAAAATATTCACCCCCTTGACGTTTTTCCTATTTTGTTGCATTACAAACCGTAATTTAAAAAGATTTTTATTTGGAATTCATGTCATGGACATACACAAAATAGTTCAAATTGGTGAAGTGAAATGAAAAAAATAACTTGTTTAAAAGAAAACGTAAAAGTGGTGCGTGCATATGTATTCACCTCCTTTGTTATGAAGCCCCTAAATAAGGTCTGGTGCAACCAATTCCCTTCAGAAGTCACATATTTAGTTAGATTGCACACAGGTGGACTTTATTTAAGTGTCACATGATCTGTCACATGATCTCAGTATATACAGTTGAAGATGGAAATTTACATACACTTAGGTCGGAGTCATTAAAACTCGTTTTTCAACCAAGTCAGTTAGGACATGTACTTTGTGCATGACACAAGTCATTTTTCCAACAATTGTTTACAGACAGATTATTTCACTTATAATTTATTTTATCACAATTCCAGTCTGTCAGAAGTTTACATACAATAAGTTGACTGTGCCTTTAAACAGCTTGGAAAATTCAATAAAATGATGTCATGGCTTTAGAAGCTTCTGATAGGCTAATTGACATAATTTGATTCAATTGGAGGAGTACCTGTGGATGTATTTCAAGGCCTACCTTCAAACTCAGTGACTCTTTGCTTGACATTATGTGAAAATCAAAAAATAAGAAATCAGCCAATACCTCAAACGCCTGAAGGTACCACGTTCATCTGTACAAACAATAGTACGCAAGTATAAAAACCATGGGACCACACAGCCGTCATACCGCTCAGGAAGGAGACGCGTTCTGTCTCCTAGAGATGAATGTACTTTGGTGCGAAAAGTGCAAATCAATCCCAGAACAACAGCAAAGGACCTTGTGAAGATGCTGGAGGAAACAGGTACAAAAGTATCTATATCCACAGTTAAAGGAGTCCTATATCGACATAACCTGAAAGGCCACTCAGCAAGGAAGAAGCCAGTGCTCCAAAACCGCCATAAAAAAAGCCAGACTACGGTTTGCAACTGCACATGGGGACAAAAATCGTACATTTTGGAGAAATGTCCTCTGGTCTGATGAAACAAAAATATAATTGTTTGGCCATAATGACCATTGTTATGTTTGGATGAAAAAGGGGGAGGCTTGCAAGCCAGAGAACACCATCAAAAACCGTGAAGCACGGGGGTGGCAGCATCATGTTGTGGGGGTGCTTTGTTGCAGGAGGGACTGGTGCACTTCACAAAATAGATGGCATCACGAGGAAGGAAAATTATGTGGATATATTGAAGCAACATCTTAAAATAAAGTGCTGATCCTAACTGACCTAAGACAGGGAATTTTTGATAGGATTAAATGTCAGGAATTGTGAAAAACGGAGTTTAAATGTATTTGGCTAAGGTGTATGTTAACTTACGACTTCAACTGTATACACCTGTTCTGAAAGGACCCAGAGTCTGACACACCACTAAGCAAGGGGCACCACAAGCAAGCGACACCATGAAGACCAAGGAGCTCTTCAAACAGGTCAGGGACAAAGTTGTGGAGAAGTACAGATAAGGGTTGGGTTATAAAAAATATCTGAAATGTTGAACATCCCACGGAGCACCATTAAATCCATTATTGAAAAATTGAAAGAATATGGCACCACAACAATCCTGCCAAGGGATGCAGACCTCACAGACCCACCAAATCTTACAGACCAGGCAAGGAAGGCATTAATCAGAGAGGCAACAAAGAGACCAAAGATAAGCTTTACGGAAGAGAGGCCATTGCTTAAAAAAATAAATAAGAAAACACGTTTGGTATTCGCCAAAAGGCATGTGGGAGACTCCCCAAACATATGAAAGGAGGTACTCTGGTCAGATGAGACTAAAATTGAGCTTTTTGGCCAGGAAGGAAAAAGCTATGTCTGGCACAAACCCAACACCTCACATCCCCCCAAGAACACCACCCATACAGTGAAGCATGGTGGTGGCAGCATCATGTGGGGATATTTTTCATTGGCAGGGACTGGGCAGCTGGTCAGAATTGAAGGAATGATGGATGGCGCTAAATACAAGGAAATTCTTGAGGGAAACCTGTTTCAGTCTTCCAGAGATTTGAGACTGGGACGGAGGTTCACCTTCCAGCAGGACAATGACCCTAAGCATACTGCTAAAGCAACACTCAAGTGGTTTAAGGGGACACGTTTAAATGTCTTGGAATGGTCTAGTCAAAGCCCAGACCTCAATCCAATTGAGAATCTGTGGTATGACTTAAATATTGCAGTACACCAGCAGGAGCTGGAGCAGTTTTGCCTTAAAGAATGTGCAAAAATCCCAGTGGCTAGATGTGTCAAGCTTATAGAGACATATCCCAAGAGACTTGCAGCTGTAATTGCTGCAAAAGGTGGCTCTAGAAAATATTGACTTTTGGGGGGGTGAATAGTTATGCACGCTCAAGTCTTCTGTTTTTTTGTCTAATTTCTTGTTTGTTTCACAATAAAAAATATTTTGCATCTTCAAAGTGGTAGGCATGCTGTGTAAATCAAATGATACAACCCCCCAAATAGTATATTTCAATTCCAGGTTCTAAGGCAACAAAATAGGAAAAATGCCAAGGGGGGTGAATACTACCTTGTGTCTTGTTGCTGTGCTCAAGTCTTGCCATGTTGTATGACTTTTGACAGTAAACTGTCCTCAGCAACCTCACCTTGTAAGCTGATCCTCACCCAGTTTTATACCTACTACACCCATGTTTCTGTTTCAGTTAATGATTGTGTTTCAACCTACATATTGAATCGATGATCATTAGCACCTGTATGGTATAATCATACACATGACTATATGCCTACACAATCCCTGACTTTGTGCAAGTGTACCTATAAGAATTGATGCTGTTTTGAAGGAAAACAGTGGTCACACCAAATATGGATTTGATTTAGATTTTTCTACTGTCCACTCACTTTGCATTTAGTTAATTTAATATTTATTTAACTAGGAAAATCAGTTAAGAACAAATTCTTATTTACAATGATGAGTGGGTTAAGTGCCTTGTTCAGGGGCAGAATGACAGATTTTTACCTTGTCAGCTCAGGGATTCAATCTAGCAACCTTTCGGTTACTGGCCCAATGCTCTAACCACTAGACTACTCTATAATCTATTAATATGTCGATTTTTGAAAGCATTCTTACTTTACAGCATTTTTTCACACCTGCCTAAAACTTTTGCACAATACTGTATATCTGTACCCATTTGCACCCTTGAATATTATTACATCCATCCAGTTTTATCTTTCAAAAAATAAGTATGAATATAACCATAAATAATATCTGAGAAAGTCAATAAACAGCCTCAAAATGTAATATAGGAAGTAGGCCAAGCTTATTAATAATTTCCATGCTTGTAATCTGCTGCCTTGAGGTTGACTGCCTCCTTTAACCTACTAGATGAATGCCTGATATGTCAGATATAGTATCATCAAAATGATCCATGGAGCAGAAGGACATGACTAAAATACTTTTCATTTGACCGCTGGTTTGGACTGCCTCTAATTTGAACATGGCTGGGCTGCAAACTGCAGGGCAGTTTCTTTTATGACTTACCCAGGGAACTTCCACTGGAACTTTTTAGGTGGTGTGACACTGCCCTCAACTGTGTTGCTTTTCTATAGTAATGTTTTGTCTGTTGAAATCCAACAACAAGGTCTGTGTGTACATCTTATATGTACATTTGAGACACATTCTGAACACATTGACATTTGTAATACATACAATTTCACTGAATATTTTTCATATTTGCGCATGAATGCGAAATTGTTGAGGTGTTCATCATGTCTGTTACTGTTCCTGGGGGCCACTGTTTCAAAGTATTCTCGCTAAGCAAGGTGGTTGCCCGTGAAACTACATGTTCCATAATGCTTCGCTTCCAAGATGACCAAATACAGACGGACCCAGCGCTTTGACAGCTCGAAGTCCGGATGAAAAGTTCCTGTCAAGTTTGCCGACAACGACCTTGAAGAACTTGGATAAAAGCAAATGCGTAAGTCTCTATAAACTTGTTATCGTATGTCACAGTATTATCTGTTGATAGTTGCATTTTGGTAATTATCTTCTAAACAAAGAAAAGGGTGACCAACTTGATGAAGCGAAGTTTCCATAGGCTCGCTCACATAGGGTGGGATCAAATGGTAGGATCCCTGCCCTTTTGTTGTCGGTGGAAATGCAAAACGCCCGTGCTCTTTGAAAATGTTCTCAAAAGAAACTTCTCAAAAAAGTAGGACACATTAACTCAGTGTACACGACTGTCACCCTTTTTCAGTTGCAGCATAGATAAGTAATTATCAGCAGAAAAGATGAAGAGAGATGTAACGTTAGCTAGTCAACTGGAAAATTGGCTGAGGCAAATCGGATCGTATCACGACAACATGATCTAATCTTTGTTAGGCCTAATTGACAAATGAATCACACCCATCCGGTTGCCGACAATTCAAGTCGATAATTAACATTTCCTTTTGACCCCAAACATGTCAATCTTTAGTTTACATGCAATTGATTCATTGTGGACGACAAATTACAACGGGATATAGGCAGAGGGCAGATAAATATTGAATAGGATAGTCTACAAATAGGACTTGCCAAGTTTCTGTTTGCAACATTGTTTCTGTTTGCGACACCATTTTTGCAATGTTTCAAACAAACAGTAACGTTTGTCTTTGAAAATCCCCTACCGGTATAACTGTGGTAGGCTACAATTTTATGAGTACTGTCAATGTGTTCTGTAGTGGTGTTTTCGTACCCGTCCTATGTCAATGTGGTAATGTGGCCATGTTTTGAAAACATCTATCAGAATAGGTGTTTATGGCCCTATTCTGTCATCTACTGCATATTGATATTGTTAAACAACACTGACTATACCAACCCTACATATTGATGGGTGTTTGTATCTGTATCGAGGTGCTAAAGTATATTGCAATCAAGCGAGTTACTGCATGTCAGATCCAGTCACCTCACTCTTTGAACGTCATAGTCACTGTTGCCTAGGCTGTGTTGACTGCATCCTGTTATATTAGTTCGGAGACACAGCAGGAGGTGGCGCTATCACCACCCTTTTTGATGACCAAATAGAAATGTCCTTATATGGCAGCCCTTATTACTCATAGCTGTAACTTAGAACATGCCTTTTCTAAGTTGTGATACTTTTCCGTGAATAGCCTAACAGTTCATGACCAGCCAAATGGTCACAGATCTATGATGTATTCACGCCTTTCATATTCAGTGCATTCCTTTATTGCCCATTGTCTGATGTTGGCCTACCATATGCCATCAGCATATAGCCGAAGTGTCCTAGTTTCCCGGTTAGTTAAATTGTCAAACTACAATGGACAATTGTTTCTAAAACGTGTAAGCCAGATTTAGAGAGCATTTTGGGACCAAACAACATGAGCTAAGTTTATCTTGGTTGGTTGCACGTCACTGGTTTGATTATAATCATATTTGAGCATTATTGTTTGTTAATCAGTCATCTTCTACTTTAGAAAAACAGATTCATTATAATAGCTGTAGGTAATAGAGGTCGAACTGTAGCGTAATAAAGTAGTGCATGAGTAAGGCATTTGATTTGGCAGCCGTGTGTAAAGCAGAAGGTGAGATGTCTGATTTGACTGACGCAAATGAATGGCTCTAATCAGAGCACCAGACGGAGGCAGATAGTATGACAGAGAGAGAGGGGAGAGGGAATTCCTTGCCTGCAGCTGCAATATGACAGGGTGTACAAGTGCAGACTCACAGACGGTCTTCCACTCTCATTATCTCTCACACACACACACACACACACACACACACACACACACACACACACACACACACACACACACACACACACACACACACACACACACACACACACACACACACACACACACACACACACACACTTTGTCTGTCACACACACCCTCTCTTTCTGTCCCTCCCCAACTCTCCATTATAACCCCACCTCCTCCCGCCTTCCCTCCCTCACTCACTCTCTCTCTCTCTCTCTCCCCCTAAGGTAGCTGACAAGAGAAGCAGCAGCTGTAGAGGCCATTGGTTTTTGACTCGGGCTCACTCACTCTGAAGGAGAGACTGTCCTAGCAACTGTACCTGCGTCCAATCAATACAAGGATACTCCTAGCAGCACAGGAAGTAACTGTCATTTACAACAGTAAGTGATATACTCAGTTAGTCAATCAATCGAATAACCTAATGTTATTAGCATTATTAGCATACCGTCTCTGTGTCTATGCTGCTGTAGTTAGCCTCTGACTCCGTTTGCGTTCATTATCCCTGAGAGAGCCGGCACAGAGGACTTCTGTGTTTGTTCTTCTCCCCTCCATGCAACTTTGTAATGGCAATACATTTGGGCAGACATAACAAATTGACTGGAAACTAGAGATGTGTGTGTGATAGAGATGTGTGTGTGTTTCAGTATGCTTTCAGTCTAATGAAAACATTGCAAACATTGACCAGAAGTACAGTGAAGAGGTCTGTTATTTTGAAGATCATAGAGGCTTAGGTTCACTTCATAGCTGATGTATTGTTTTGTCATGTGTGTATTGTTGGCCTTACCTAGGTTGTGTAAGAGCCAGTCAAAAGGCCTTCAGAAGGACTATAGGCCTGTTGAACCACATGTTGATTTGGTTGTAGGCCTGTTGAACCACAGTACTTGCAAAATGGGGTTAACATATACCAAGATACGATATTTCACAAACTGATGCTGTGGTTGTACTTTATCAACTGTTTAGATGTTATTATGATGGTATGGTTTATCTATCCTAAGGTTGTGGCTATGTTATTATAATGGTATGAGTCTGCTAATGTTGATGTTGTGGCAATGTTATTATAATGGCAGGAGTTGGCTAATGTTGTGGCTGTGTTATTATAATGGCAGGAGTTGGCTAATGTTGTGGCTGTGTTATTATAATGGAATGAGTTGGCTAATGTTGTGGCTATGTTATTATAATGGCAGGAGTTGGCTAATGTTGTGGCTGTGTTATTATAATGGCAGGAGTTGGCTAATGTTGTGGCTGTGTTATTATAATGGCATGAGTTGGCTAATGTTGTGGCTATGTTATTATAATGGCAGGAGTTGGCTAATGTTGTGGCTGTGTTATTATAATGGCATGAGTTGGCTAATGTTGTGGCTATGTTATTATAATGGCAGGAGTTGGCTAATGTTGTGGCTGTGTTATTATAATGGCATGAGTTGGCTAATGTTGTGGCTATGTTATTATAATGGCAGGAGTTGGCTAATGTTGTGGCTGTGTTATTATAATGGCATGAGTTGGCTAATGTTGTGGCTATGTTATTATAATGGCAGGAGTTGGCTAATGTTGTGGCTGTGTTATTATAATGGCATGAGTTGGCTAATGTTGTGGCTATGTTATTATAATGGCATGAGTTAGCTAATGTTGTGTCTATACGAATGCATGCCATCTGTTCTCTTGACTTGGGAGGCCTATATGGAAAATATTCAATATATAGAAGTATAGGGAAATATGTGTCTGATGTGTGAGAGGGCAAATGTCTAAAAGTATTTATAGTTTACCAGGCATGGTATGACTGACAAACAACTGAAGGAGCTTTTGGCCAGACAGAGCAGATGTGGTTGGCAGCCCTTGCAGAACATGTGTGTGTGTGTGTGCGCAACACATTCATTTGTACTTGTGTGGGGCCACTTTAAGTGGATTATCGACCTGTGACAACGGCCTTGTGAGCTGGCAGAGTGGTTTAAATTTGTAATACAGTCTTCCTACTAAAAACGCCGAGAGAATGTAACACGGTGTAGTCGTCCAAGGTATTTGTGCAGAGTCAAGTTAGCATGAGTCTGATTGCATGTTGTGTGAAAGTCTCTTTTAGCCATGTTGTAACTGCAGCAAATCCCACTAGCGCAGACCAAATGTGTGCATGATAAAGAATACAGTGTGTGCATGATAAAGAATACAGTGTGTGCATTGGCGTTCCCAACTACCCAAACCATCAGTGTACTCGCTTCAAATACAACCATATGGCTAAAATAGCAAAAATCTCTGTTATCATATTAGAGGTAGAATGCCACTCTGTTAAGCTTGAATGGTCCTACTTGTCTTCTTAATGCTGAGTTGTGAATGACATTACATTGATGAGAATTACCACTTGACAGACATAATGATGACAGTGTGCGACTCTCAATCCTTCAACCCCTCATCACTTGTAGCTTGTGTTCACAGACTCTTGTCTCTAGCTACAGGGTGTGCAGGCTTTTGTTGCAGCCCAACACTTAAGTCAACTAATTCCACTGATCAGGGGTTTTATGAGTGGTAGATTGGTCCGGTCACGTCAGTGGGTATGTTAGAGCTGGGCTGGAACAAAAGCCTGCACACCCTTTAGTGTATTAGCTCTGTAGGAGCAGGGCTAGTGAGCTCTGGTCTACACAGAGATTCAGCTGAGACCGAGAGTGTGTTGGTATTTAGGTTTAGGTATTTAAGGCCACTTTCTATTCACACCATAGTTGGAGTCCAGATATAGCTGCTCCAGTTGTCTGGGTGACTAGTGGGTTGTAGAAATAACCGGTATCTGTCCAAGTAAAGGTTCTTCTGATACAGTGCTATTGTCTCTCTTCCTCTCTCCCTCTCTCCCTCTTCTGTCTTTGTCCACTTTCCCATGCCCTATACCTGCCTCTGTATCATAGCTGTATTCATTAGCTTGGAACAAATCTTCTGGATAGAGGTCATTTTAAAGATCTATGCTGGTGTCTGTGTAGTATCTCTCTCTAGCTTTCATACTATTTCTCTCTCATCCACTCTCCCGTTTTGTCTTTCTCTCGTACTATACCAAGTGTTTCCTCATTTGCTTTGTGGAGCGTTATCTCTCACCTCATATCCTGCCTTTTGTCATGACTCATGGCAGGCTTGGTGATTTGCATTTTGCCTTGGTTTGTACCTGATCAAAGCCCTGCTCCTATGATCATGTCAATAGTCCCTGTGGCTTCATCTCTGTAGATCCAGAGGCTTCAACGTTTGTCCAGACTTTGGTTTCGTCTGTACCATCCATATGAACTAAAAAAGACAAACAGGCATAACAACAGATATAAACATCATAAGTCATTTTTAAAGTATCCAAATAGTGCGTGTTGTTAGATAGGCAGAACTATGAGAATAACTGAAACGTCACAGTGGAAATGCACAAACAATGATCTTCAAATGCGTTGTCCTACTCCTTTCCCCCTCTATTCCCGTACCAGAGTTAAAACAATATACATTTAAGAGACGCCACACCTTTATCAGTGAGGTGGTTGATAGACTGGGTCTTTATGGGAAATAGTACAATGAGGAAGTTAATGGTTAACCGAACAGTGCTCCCAGTTTGAGTTAATGGAGATTGCAATGTTTGGGGTAGAAGTCGACCGATTTATAATTTTTTCAACTCCGATACCGATTATTTTAACTTAATATAATACATAAAATCAATTTAGTCTCAAATAAATAATGAAACATTATTCAAACAGCAGGAAATTGCTGTTTGAATGAATGCTTACAAACCTGCTGCTGCCTACCACCGCTCAGTCAGACTGCTATATCAAATCATAGACTTAATTATAATATAATAAACACACAGAAATACGAGCCTTAGGTCATTTAATATGGTCAAATCTGGAAACTATCATTTCAAAAACAAAACGTTTATTCTTTCAGTGAAATACGGAACTGTTCCGTATTTTATAGAACGGGTGGCAACCCAAAGTCTAAATATTGCTGTTACATTCCACAACCTTCAATGTTATGTCATAATTATGTAAAATTCTGGCAAATTAATTACCGTCTTTGTTAGGAAGAAATGGTCTTCACACAGTTCGCAACGAGCTAGGCGGCCTAAACTGCTGCATATACCCTGACTCTGCTTGCACTGAATGCAAGAGAAGGGACACAATTTCCCTAGTTAATATTGCCTGCTAATATGAATCTCTTTTAACTAAATATGCAGGTTTAAAAATATATACTTGTGTATTGATTTTAAGAAAGGCATTGATGTTTATGGTTAGGTACATTGATGCAACGATTGTGCTTTTTTTGCAAATGTGCTTTTCTTAAATCATCCCCCGTTTGGCGAAGTTGAAGTAGGCTGTGATTCGATGGTAAATTAACAGGCACTGCATTGATTATATGCAAAGCAGGACAAGCTAGTTAAACTAGTAATATCATCAACCATGTGTAGTTAACTAGTGATTATGTTAAGATTGATTGTTTTTTATAAAATAAGTTTAATGCTTGCTAGCAACTTACCTTGGCTCCTTGCTGCACTCGCGTAACAGGTGGTCAGCCTGCCAACGCAGTCTCCTCGTGGATTGCAATGTAATCGGCCATAATCAGCGTCCAAAAACGCTGATTACCGATTGTTATGAAAACTTGAAATCGCCCCTAATTAATCGGCCATGCCGATTTTTAATCGGTCGACCTCTAGTTTGGGGGACGTTGCTTTATAGGAATGAGAGCTAAGCGTCTGTTAGAAGACCTATGTAGACAGGTTGTGATAGAATGTGATGTCAGTTTGTCTTCAAAAAAGAGAATGTGTTGAACATTTTAAGTTATTTAGCCGACGCTCTCATCCAGAGCGACTTATAGTTGTGAGTGCATACTTTTTCATACTTGTTCGTACCGGTCCCCCGTGGGAATCGAACCCACAACTCTGGTGTTGCAAACGCCATGCGCTACCAACTGAACCACACGGGACTATATGTCACGGCAGTCTGTTTACAGGGTCGTTGACTTTGTCAGCGGTTTTAATCTGGTTAGCGATAGCAGGGCGGCTCTTGCAGCCACGGCGGCTGCTGACTGGGGAAAATATTCGGCTTTGAGGGGATTGAGAGTAATTTAGAACATATATCACGTTCCTCGTCCTCTGAGAAGCTTGAATTATTATTTTTTGTATTGGAATCAGGAAACTCCGCTTACTTTTAAAGGTAGACTCAGCGATATGACGTCGATGCAGAAAGTAAACAGCACAGTGGGCCAATTTCCGCAACAACTGAGAGCGTTGAAGTGTGAGGCTCAACTTCTCTGCTGTTTTGGTGCTCTGTCTAACACGCTTTAACAGCATGATGCGAACCTGTGCACATGTACAGATACTGTGTGAGAGCGGTCTTGCATCTCACTTATCTCAACGCTCGCGGCGACGTCATTTCGCTGAGTCTACCTTTTAAATTGAGATATAATTTAGTCGTAATTGCCTTGTGACTTGATGAATCAGATTTGTAGTGAAGGCAGTTCAGCCATGGTAAGTGTGCAGAAGGTCTCGTAGGCAATGTTTATTGTTTGGGGAGTGAACACTGTGTCTAGATACTCAACTGATACAACACAGCAGCTTATCTCTGACCATGAGACCGTGGTTAAGGTCTTCTCATCAGTTCAGCTGTTTGAAATGTGTCTGCATACTCCTCACCCACCTCAACCCATGTTGTCTGGCTGCTTGGCTCCAGAGATGTCTATAGCATTTACTTACTCAGGCCTTTTACTCCTTCTGGATCATAGGCCATCGACTATTTTAATAGTTAATTTTCTGCTTTTTATTAGTATAGTGTGTTGACTAATTATTGTATTTTCTCAGAGGTTTGGTGGGTTTTCAGTATTTTCCCTGCAATTTTAGTTTGAAGGCCTACCTAGTAGGGAACTAATGTTACCTGTTCTATTTTGGGGGGCACCTCTATGGCCGTGTCTACACTTGACACTTACATGTGGTTCTGCTATCAGAATACGAATATCGTATTGTAAATTACGGGTCTAGACGCATAAAAGTCGCACTTTGTTCTGGGATGCATTGTGTGCGGGTTTCTCCTCAGTCTGGATGCAATCAGGCTACCAAAAGCGTACACAGTGGGTGTTGTCATCAGCATCCTGCCCATAAGTCTCCAGAAAACGTTTGTTTTGGTACTGAGAGGCAGCTTTTCATTATAACGCTGGAGGAAATACATTCCTAGTGTGTGAGGAGCATGTTTGCTGGCCTCAAATGCTAGCCAGCTAGTTAATAGTTAGAAAAAATATTTGTCTTTTGGCTAAAGTTATGCTATCCTGTTTGCAATCCCTTTAGTTTTGCTAGTTGTTGTGTTATCATATTTAGCCTATTCTACCATTTGCAGAATGCATACTGGCATTTTAATATAGTGCGGGAAAAGGGAATCCGGACACAATGTGGACATGGTGGACACATTTTAAGTGTAGATGCATGATGTGTTTGGAATTCCATGATCAGAACTCCATAGTCAGAATACAAAAACTGCAGTAACTGTCAAGTCGAGACACGGCCATACGGGAGCATCACTCCAAAAATGAGGCCACTATAATTAGCCTGAACCACAATCATTAGAAAGGCTCTATGCTCGTCACCCAGAATTACATTTCATGTGCATGCTGGCCGTTCAGCTCCTTGATTTAAGCCTATCAGGAGAGACTATATAGGCTACTATCTCATGGTAGTGTTAAATAATGAAATGGTGGGTATCGTTCAAGCACTAGTTTATCGACCTACCTATCTATCTGATCTCATTATCCCATAGTGCCCTCACTGCCCTCCCTGGCCACCACAGTAATGGACTGCGTGGCACTACTTGAAGTAAATGAGGCCAGTTATGGGGTCAGTTACACCCTCAGTGAAAGAACGTTGAAGTTCTTGGATGGAAGCCCTGTCCGGGTTCAGAAAATAAGTTTCATCACTGATGCATTGCATATTAGCTTGTGTGGGGGGTGATCTGGCTTAGATTTACTAAAGCGATCTCAGAGGTGTACTTTCCTCTTGTTATGTGGAAGTCTTAAATTGTTTTGACTTTGATTGTTCTAGCTTTCCTGTTCCCTCTGGGGGAAAAGGTGCAGATTTCGCTCTAGTGCAAAAAGTCTTGTAAATCTTGCCCCATTTTAGTACAGAGCCTTTCTCTGGTTTGTGTAAAAGCTTCTACCTTGAAGTTGAATAATTACGTACTTACCATTTGAATAAAATCTCTACTGGCAGAGGGATCAGATGGGCTTCGTCACATGACCAAACTGTTGCCCGGGCGACCATGGGTTCAGAGTCCTTGGCCCTCTCAGCCAATTAGAGGCGAGATTTGCATTTGACAAGCTTCTCCCTCTCAGCCGGTTTGCAAATTCTGATTTGTTATTCAATCTGGTGGTGACATGCTAAATCGAGTGTGACCCATTCATCCCTTTCTTTCCTCTTTCCTAAGTACCCTTCTCTCAAGGGCCCCTCTCCTCCCTCCTGTGCCCTCTCTCGCCGTCTCAGTTTCCCCCCTCTTTCCTACCCCCTCCCTTCCCACTTTCCTAAGTACTGTACCCTGCAAGTGTCCCTCCTCCCTCCTCAACCGTCACTATCTGTCTATTTTCTACCCCCTCCTACCCTCCTACCCTCCCATCCCACCCTCCCTCGCTTCTTTCTGTGACACCCTCGTCTGCCCTTCCTTCCTCTCTCGTTCCTGTGTGACTCCACACACGTACACACCCCTTCTGAACGGCCAAAGAGCACCAAAGACAGGCTTTTCCAACCGGCCTCTACGAGTTCAACGTGAGTCCTCTGGAAGGTCAGTCAGACTCAGAAGGACATCCATTAGAGTTAGAGAGTTACACTTATGCCTGACTTATTGAAGTTCACTCGGAAAAGTCTCCTTATTATTCCTTCAACTTTGGCACTGCTCATCTTGGATGAACGGCCCTATGCAACTATAACACATTAAGGTAACGTTTTAACTTCTCATTTACATTAGGAAAGTGGTTTGCAATCCTTGAAATTCAGATTGAAGTAACTTTCCTTGTTTGAGTTAAACCACGTAGCATACTGCTGTGCATTCCACATTTCTCAAGAGTAACTTGTGTAGGCTACACAAAAAATAGCCTGTAAGTTTGATTATATCCTTATGGATATACTGTACAGAACACGTTCTCAGGGATCAGACGTTTTTGGCTTTGTCCTTAGTGGCCCAGTCTTCCGCACCCCACTGTGTGTTTGTCTGGGGAACTGGACAATTGTTTTCTCACAGTTCCTGCAGATTCTCTGGACTGTTAATTTGCTGGCAGATCTGGGAACAAGGGCCTAGTGGAGCCCAGGGTTGTACAGTGGGCACACTGGGCAGCGTAACAGGGTCTTTCCCTTGGCATTCTGCCTGGCCCAACGACAACCACACAGAGAAAGAGATGGCCAATAACCATACTCACTGGTGACCCCCTCTAAATGGGATACAAGGCTGCGCTTGGCTGGGTAGTTAATAGACCCACAATGTTACAATACAATGCCTGCCAACTTGGCCTTGGCAGCATGTAAATATGACATAAAGATACGACGTGTGTGTGTGTGTGTGTGTGTGTGTGTGTGTGTGTGTGTGTGTGTGTGTGTGTGTGTGTGCGCGCGCGCGCATGGGCATGCTCCATTTGTTTTCTGTGTGAGACTGTGCGCTGCAGGTTAGTTGAGTGCCAGTACCAAATGCCAATTGATTCTCCTCAATATTTTTTTATTTGTCATTTAAGATGTGGGAATAAGACATTTATAATTGTATAATAACATGATATTTTGGACTGCATCCATGCACCCTTACTTAGCATTCTAGTGAAAACACAAGTACTACTTATCATTCTAGTCAATAGACACGCCATGCTACAGAACTACCAGACATTATGCATCATGGTGATGGGGGTGGATACAGTAAAAGCCAGACCTAGAGTATGTGTACGACCCTGCTGCTCCCTCTGACAGCTGTAAGTGGAGGGAGTGGATGGATGGATGTGGCAGGAGTGACCAGAGCAATACACTCAGTTAATTAAGGAGGTTGGAGAGGGGGAGGAAGGAGGAGAGATTGTCATTCTCATCTGTCTCTTGAGTGGGTGTGTGGCGAGCTGCACCCAGCTGAGTTTTAAAAATGTATTTAACCTTTATTTAAGTAGGCAAGTCTTATTTTCAATAACTGCCTTGTTCAGGGGAACGACAGATTTTTACCTTGTCAGCTTAGGGATTCAATCTTGCAACCTTTCGGTTACTAGTCCAACGCTCCCTCCACTAGGCTACCTGCATGTGTGTGTCACATGTTTTGTCCACCCACATGCACGGTCAGTGCTTTGTTAACCAAATAGTCCTCATATAATATGTCCTTGACTCAGACTGCAATACATAGCTAATGTATTATATGATATCCACTGCCCTTTACCACTGACCTTGATATTGCCTAGGTCTGATGTATCCAAACACTAACCGCAATATGACAATAAAACTGGATGGGACAATTATTTAGAGTTCCATCAATAAACTATGGCTACTTTGCTGTCCCCCCCCCCATATTTTCTCTTTGAATTACGTCACTAGCCAGGCTATTCAGTTACAGAACGATGGCCCGCAGCATTTCCTGGCGGACATGTAGGTGAATTGATATGCCTTATGAAGAGAGACACTCATGTTTCTCTTTGCTTTTGTAAACAGTATGAATTAGCATTTACTCTAATACTATAATACAGGTTACAGCTATCCTTAGCACGCGGTCCTAGTTAGAATGTACAGCACTTTGTGTTGTGCCTCGTCAAGCTTTGTTTAGTAACTGTGTCGGTTTAAATGTCATAAGGTGGTGTGTTGTGCTCCGGTTGTAACTTGATCTGTGTGTAGCTAGGGTTACACTCTAGCTTTCTGACCCTAAAAACTCTGGGGAAAGGCCAAGCCTAGTGAGACAATTGGAGCATACATGGCACTGTACATGGCTTTAAAAAAGATGAAGATGCTTGTAAATTCGTGGTTGAAGTGTCTGAAGTAAGAAAAACTTCAACTTATCCTTAAATGTGACCTATATCTGTATGTCTTTTAACCAGGCTGTGATAGAAAATAAGAGCATCATTTCAGTATCTCACCTGGAAAAACTGGTGAAATACATTTCAGTAAAGGGGTGAGAGTTTTCTTGATACATTCGCATTTGATGGCATTCCATGTTCAAACGTAAAACAGCATTTAATGTTATGCCATTCCGTACTAAAACGTAAAATACTATGATGTTGATGAATTAAAGACAGTCGGCTTGAATTCATCTTTCTATCTAACCAGTCTTCCATCCAACCTTCTTTATGCGATTAAAGTACATGTCCGATAAAAACAAATGTAATGACAAGACTGATGGAAACAGAAAATGTTTCAGTAAACTTTCCAAAAACAAAATGAACTAGACTAGGTGGGATCTTTTTGTGTCTGCAAAATGAAGTATGCGTAAAATGTCGTTGGAAGTGCTTTTATGCAAATATTAATATAATAATCATAATGTCAAAGGTAAATTAGAGTCACACATGGAGTTTATTAGGCTACTGAACACCCTGAACTTCACAGCGTGGTGAAAGTGCAAGGTGATGAGCTTGATGCTCCTTTCCAATAAATACCCAGGGTCTCATTCTGGTGACATGATCATCAATGCCGTTTGACAAATAAAAATAATCTTGCACTTTTGTCGTAGATACAGTAGCCTACTGTATCTGCGCCCTGTGCGCTGTTGGCTGGAGAATACTTGCCAATACCAAAGTTGGCACATTTGCTATGTCACGTTATTTTTGTTGTTGTTGTGATAAATAGAGTTGAAAATGCGATGGAAACCCATTTAACTTGTATTTTTTATTCAGTACATGGGAACTTAACTGCAAAATGTATTTGATGTGCGTTACGTCATCACACACCTTTCATCTGCAACAAGTCAATTTGATGGAAACACATCTCTGGTGGGAAAATGCACATTGTGTTTTTAAGCCGCTTTTAGAATATTCACATAAATCTGTTGCCAATTGGATGGAAACCTAGCAACACAATTATTTTTCTCTCCCTCTCTCAGACCAGCCCTGGTACCAGATGTGCGATCAGCCTGCTGTTTCTCCCTGATCCACCAGGGGGCCTCAGTCACTCACAGGGACCAGCCCTGAGTCCTCACCCTGAACACTCCGGCCCCAGTCAAGCTGTCCCACCCTCATCCCTCTCCCTCTCCTCCTCATCTCTTCTTCTGGCCCTCACACTCCCCACTGGACCCCCTGTTGACCCTCTCCCTTTATAGGGGGCAGGGGGAGGCGTCCGGCGGCCTCGATGAGGAGACCCTGCCCCTTTATGAGGGCCTTAATATGGAGTGCGACCTCCTGGAAAGAGTGGATAGGGGAAGCCATGATGTGTCCACCCTCACTGGTAGGTCACAGTAAATGAATGTAGTAGATGGGTTATAGGGAATTGGATAAGCAGTTCACTTTCATGTTGGACCGCATGAAGCTAGTGGGAAGATGGGTCTCTTAGAACCATTGCAGGGGACATTTAGATTGGACTATCATCCTGCATCCAGGAACAGTGTTCAATTACATGTTTTTAATGTAATACATGCATTATAATGTGGCGAGTGGGAACTGTGTCATCCGGTCAGTGCCTCAGGGGGGCAGCAGAGACTTGTATATTTCAGAGCGCTCAATCCAATGTGATGAATGCTGTCTCTTTGTTCTCCCATATCTCCCCTGCCACACCCTCATACACCTCCCTCCCTCCCTTTCCACTGTCAGAACTTTGTTCAGGTGGCGATAGTGAGGTGGAGATAGTGAGCCTGCTGTCTGAGGGACTGCCTAACTACACTCTGCGGGCGGACTGCATGTATGGCTACGACCACGACGACTGGCTCCACACCCCTCTGCTGCCCCCGGAGGTTGCCCTGGGACTCACACATGACCAGATAGAAGAGACGCTCAAGTACTTCTGTAAGTCCACCACTCTGTCCACGCTAGGCATCTAACACAGGAGAAGGCAACTGGTACTGAAGTGCCAAATGTACCGCACCTGTTTTACTAGTTACTCACCTCACCAACTTAGCTTGGAGGGAATGAACCACTTAAATCCAATGATGAGTTGACTCATGTGGTGCGGCGGCTGGCTTGAGTGAAAGCACCTACCTGGTCTCCTAGATCTAAGATCTTGGAGCCCGTATTCATAAAGAGTTTTAGAGTAGGAGTGCTGATCTAGGACCAGGTTCCCCTGTCTACATAATCTTATTCCTTATGAGCTAAAAAGCACAACTGCTCCTTAATCAGCACTCCTACTCTGAGAGATGCTTATGAATACGGGCACCAGAGGTGAACGTAAGGCGGTACGGTCCGGAAGGGTGTCCCGGCAAAACAAAATAGTGGGGGTACGCCTTACTGGTAAAACATGAGCCTTTTTTAAAGAAAATGTCAAGAAAACTGTAGGCTATATTACACCATTATTTATCATTACTGCATGTCAGAGGCAAGAAGAATTCGCGGATGGACTTGAAGATGTCTGGTATAGCCTACGCTCCAAATTGCGATGTGATTTGACGAAAACACAGACATTTTGCCAAGGCAGAGATGAGTGGCTGACACCGAGACGCACTTGGACAGCAGTGGACGCATACATTCGGGCCCTTTTTGGTGTTTTGTGTAACAGATGTCTCTTTCAATTCACCACTGTTTGGAGGCTGGAAATATGTTGCCAGTGGATGAACGTGCACAGTTAGTCTAGTAAAACAGCTCTTTGACGCAGGGCTGGATTAATGCAGGGGTTTACAGGGGCTGAAGCCCTTGGGCCCAGGACTGTGGGGGGCCCAAGAGGTAGCAAAAAAATAAATATATATATATACAGTGCGTTCAGAAAGTATTCATACCCCTTCCCTTTTTCAAAATGTTCTTACGTTATAGCCTTATTCTAAAATTGATTTAAAAAAAAAATTTCCTCATCAATCTACACACAATATCCCATAATGACAAAGCAAAAACAGGTTGTAAGACATTTTTGCAAATTTATAAAACATAAAAACATAAATACCTTATTTACATAAGTATTCAGATCCTTTGCTATGAGACTCAAAATTGAGCTCAGGTGCATCCTGTTTCCATTGATCATCCTTGAGATGTTTCTTCAACTTGATTGTAGTCCACCTGTGGTCAATTCAATTGATTGGCCATGATTTGGAAAGGCACACACCTGTCTATATAAGGTCTCACAGTTGACAGTTCATGTCAGAGCAAAAATCAAGCTATGAGGTCGAAGGAATTGCCCGTAGAGCTCTGAGACAGGAATGTGTCGAGGCACAGATCTGGTGAAGGGTACCAAAACATGTCTGCAGCATTGAAGGTCACTAAGAACATCATTCTTAGATGGATGAAGTTTGCAACCACCAAGACTCTTCCTAGAGCTGGCCTCCTGGCAAAACTGAGCAATCGGGGAGAAGGGCCATGGTCAGGGAACTGACCAAGAACCCGATGGTCACTCTGACAGAGCTCCAGAGTTCCTCTGTAGAGATGGGAGAACCTTCCGGAAAGACAACCATCTCTGCAACAGTCCACCAATCAGGCCAGACGGAAACCACTCCTCAGTAAAAGGCACATGACAGCCCGCTTGGAGTTTGCCAAAAGGCACCTAAGACTCTCAGACCATGAGAAACAAGATTCTCTGGTCTGATGAAACCAAGATTGAACTCTTTGGCCTGAATACCAAGCGTCTGGTCTGGAGGAAACCTGGCACCATCCCTACGGTGAAGCATGGTGGTAGCAGCATCATGCTGTGGGAATGTTTTTCAAAGGCAGGGACTGGGAGACAAGTCAGGACCGAGGGAAAGAGGAACGGAGCAAAGTACAGAGAGATCCTTAATGAAAACCTGCTCCAGAGCACTCAGGACCTGACTGGGGCGAAGGTTCACCTTCCAACAGGACAACGACCCTAAGCACACAGCCAAGACAACGCAGGAGTGGCTTCGGGACAAGTCTCTGAATGTCCTTGAGTGGCCCAGCCAGAGCCCGGTCTTGAACTTGATCGAACATCTCTGGAGAGACCTGAAAATAACTGTGCAGCGACACTTCCCATCCAACCTGAGAGCTTGAGAGGATCTACAGAGAAGAGTCTGTAACGTAATAAAATGTGGGAAAAGGCAAGGGGTCTGAATACTTTCCGAATGCACTTTATCATTTTTTTTTTACTGCAACCGCCAACCACAGGAGGACTCAGGAGCCCACTGTCAATGAGTGTACACAGCCTGCTCCTGCTGCCGGGGGGGGGGGGGGGGGGATAAGAAGGTAGGGGGGGGGGGGGGGGGATAAGAAGGTAGGGGGCCCCCCCCCCCCCCCCTGACGATTAGCAGGGCAGCAGGAGCAGGCTGTGTACACTCATTGACAGTGGGCTCCCGAAGCCACTCCTGCGTTGTCTTGGCTGTGTGCTTAGGGTCGTTGTCCTGTTGGAAGGTGAACCTTCGCCCCAGTCAGGTCCTGAGTGCTCTGGAGCAGGTTTTCATTAAGGATCTCTCTGTACTTTGCTCCGTTCCTCTTTCCCTCGGTCCTGACTCCCCAGCTGGGGAGCCCTGTCTTGATTGGTTAACTGATTAATAAACTTTAAAAAAAAATCATTGCATAATAAATCAATGTTACTGGCCAATTGTGTGTCGGGCTTTGCCCAAGCCCGTTGGGAACCCAAGAGGCAAAACAAATTGTGTTATTATTATTTATTTTATCCAACCACAGGAGTCCACTCTCAATGTTCAAAATACAACAGAGAGCATCATTTAGCCAAAGAGGATCAATAGTTTCTAAACAATAACTGTGGGTTAAATTTGATCACAAGCCATACATGTAACTGCCAAAATAAACGAAACACCAACATAAAGTGTCTTAAAATGGTTTTGGCCACCACAAGCTGCCAGAACAGCTTCAATGTGCCTTTGCATAGATTTTACAAGTGGACCTAAGCCATGCCAGGAAAATGCACCCGACACCATAACATACTGTATGCCTCGTAAAAAAAAAAAGAGAAAATAAGCCCTTGGGCTTATGATTTCTTAATCCAGCCCAGCTTTGAAGTCAATGTTTGACAATCAGATCAAACATCATGACTGGTTGTGTTTATGCCACAATAAAAGGTAATACATTTTTCAAGTTAAATTACAAATCTTTACGACTAAGCCCACAGAGATGATATTAAATTGATTGGGATTCTATGTTTTAGGCCCATACATTTTTTGGGGGGACACACTCAAATGGATGCACATATAGGAGGTCCCGTACCAGGAAGAAATTAGTTCTACTTTCAGCCCTTACGGGAACTGATGCTTAAAAATACACAACTTGATGTACTGTACCTGTGGCATTCAGGACCAGGGCTACATACTCCCAAAGCTATTGCATGTACCTCTGTGGAGGCATGTCTTATATTTCAGGTTTGAGAACATGCTATCCACTATCTAGTATCCTAACCTGGTAAGATTAAGTCAATACATTACTTATTCCTCAGTTGAATATGTACTGAATGTCGCAGGGCTATTCAATTCTGGTCCTGGAGGGCAGAAACACTTCTGCTTTGCATCCTCTCTTTCCAATTAGGGACTAATTCAGACCTGGGACACCAGGTGAGTGCAATTAACTACTAAGTAGAAACAAAAAAAATGAACTTTTTTCGGCCCTCCAGGACCGGAATTGAACAGCCCATAGTGTTTTATAGGCAATGTTTTAGCCTACAGCAATTCCATTTTACAGTCCTACTGTGAATTGACCCCTCACATATGATTTGGAATTGGTCAATGGAAACTTGTTCACAGATTACACATATCCTTTAATCACTGGACTTTATACTATTAAACATTGATAGGATAATCTCTCACTCTTTTGCCATTATCAGGTCATCCATATGGTGTGGATCTAAAGAGCTTGTGGTCTGACTCCTTGCCTGTAAGACAAATACAATTGGCAGAAGTATTCACCCCCTTGGTGTTTTTTCCTATATTGTTTCATTACAACCTGTAATGTAAATGGATTTTTATTTGGATTTCATGTAGTGAACATACACAAAATAGTCCAACTTGGTGAAGTGAAATGAAAAAAATAACTTATTTCAAAAAACAAAATAAAAAAAACAACGTAAAAGTGGTGCGTGCATATGATCTAGTGCAACCAATTACCTTCAGAAGTCACATAATTAGTTAAATAAAGTCCACCTGTGTGAAATCTAAGTGTCACATGATCTCAGTGTATATATACACCTGTTCTGAAAGTCTGCAACACCACTAAGCAAGGGGCACCACCAAGCAAGCGGCACTATGAAGACCAAGGAGCTTTTCAAATAGGTCAGAGGCAAAGTTGTGGAGAAGTACAAATCAGGATTGTGTTATAAAAAATATCTGAAACTTTGAACATCCCACCATTAAATCCATTATTTAAAAAATGAAAGAATATGGCACCACAACAAACCTGCCGAGAGTGGGCTGCCCAGTGGCAACAAAGAGACCAAAGATAACCCTGACGGAGCTGCAAAGCTCCACAGCGGAGATTGGAGTATCTGTCCATAGGACCACTTTAAGCCATACACTCAACAGAGCTGGGCTTTACGGAAGTGTCCAGAAAAAAGCCATTGCTTAAAGAAAAAAAATAAGCAAACACGTTTGGTGTTCGCCAAAAGGCATGTGGGAGACTCCCCAAACATATAGAAGAAGGTACTCTGGTCAGATGAGACAACAATTTAGCTTTTTGGCCATCAAGGAAAACGCTATGTCTGGCGCACACCCAACACCTCGCATCACCTCGAGAACACCATCCATTTTTCATCGGCAGGGACTGGGAAACTGGTCAGAACTGAAGGAATGATGGATGGCGCTAAATGCAGGGAAATTCTTGAGGGGAAACCTGTTTCAGTCTTCCAGGGATTTGAGACTGGGACGGAGGTTCACCTTCCAGCAGGACAATGACCCTAAGCATACTGCTAAAACAACACTCGCGTGGTTTAAGGGGAAACGTTTAAATGTCTTGGAATGGCCTAGTCAAATCCCAAACATCAATCCAATTGAGAATCTGTGGTATGACTTAAAGAGTGCAGTACACCAGCGAAACCCATCCAACTTGAAGGAGCTGAAGCAGGTTTGCCTTGAATAATGGGCAGAAATCCCAGGGGCTAGATGTGCCAAGCTTATAGAGACATACCCCAAGAGACTTGCAGCTGTAATTGTTGCAAAGGGTGTCTCTACAAAGTATTGACTTTGGGGGGGTGAATAGTTATGCACGCTGAAGTTTTATGTTTTTGTCTTGTTTGTTTCACAAGAAAAAATATTTTGCATCTTCAAAGTGGTAGGCATGTTGTGTAAATCAAATGATACAAAACACCCCCAAATCCATTTTAATTCCAGGTTGTAAGGCAACAAAATAAGAAAAATGCCAAGGGGGGTGAATACTTTCGCAAGACACTGTATCTCAATAGTATTAGTAGTGTCCACAAGAGAAGACATTGATTGTGAATGTAGCAATTTGTCCTGCAATAATATATCTGATATTGGACCAATTTATCCTGGTGTTTTTAAGTCACACTTGAAGACACTCATAATAGAATCACACAGTAGTGGTGACAAAATTCTTGGAGTTGGATGGGGTGGTATGGGTCCAAAGGGTTTGGTTGGTAGCATGTTGCCAACAGGAAGTACCGTATATAATGACCATGGTATCTCCTGCTAGTTTATCTTGAACTCTAAATCTGAGGTGAACATTCTTCCTATCGGTCTGACTCAGATTGCGAGTTAAGGTCTGGCTAAAGATTATATCTGTTTCAATTGTCCTTTCAACAAAGTGTTTTCGCTTGACTCCTACGTAGACGTGGAAAAACAAATCTAATGAGATTTGTAAATGTTTTTTCAACAATATTGTGATCGTTTTAATGGGGTAATGTTATAAAAGTAAATGCTAAAATATGAGCTAGAGATAGATATGGGTGAAATTGATCATAGTCACAAGATCATAGTCTGATTCTAGGAAGAAACAATTGATTCGATACATGGGTGCCTTTATATAAAAAATAGATAAAATAAACTTGTTTTGCCTGCATACTTTATCCCTCAATCTAACACAACAAACACTCAGTTTACCCAAATCCAACACTCAACATCATCATGCTACTGACTATTACAAGGCTACTCCACTGTCATAATCACGTTAACGGGACACTATTATATCAGAATCTCCATTAATCAATACAGTACTACACGTATGTATGGTCTGTTTAGTAGAGGAGCTAACAGAAGATCCTTCCCCCTCCCTCTACTCCTCCCCCCTCCCTCTGGTGACTTTAGGGGAGGTGTCTAATCCTCTAGCCACATCCCTTCCCCTGATGCTTGGGGCCACAGATGCCAAATGCCACTAAACTGATTAGCCTCTTAGCTATAATCAGTTTCCTTCTGCACCTCCAGTCCAGGACTGACTTTAACAGTGGCCTTTACAAAGGGCTTGGTCCCGAGCACTGACTGCTCTTCCGACATCACGGCGACACTGACCGTACTCTCGTCATTGTGTAGGACTTGGTCGTCTTAGCAACCCATCAGTAGTGTATATTTTAAAGATCTGTTTGTGAGCATAGTCTAGACCAGAGAGGTGTCGGAAAGGTGACAGGTTGAAAGCTCAGAGATTGGGTTTGCCGTGTAAACAGTGTGTATTTGTGGCCTTTGGTGTAATTTTTAGAGAGACATCCTGAAGAGGTTATTAATTAATGTGAAGGCAAGTCGATGGTCTCAAATATAGACGGACGTTTAAGATTGGTTGAACATTTTGGCCAGGTCTCCCCTGTTTTTTTTTTTTACCTCAATGGGACAGCCTGGTCATTTTAAAGGTTGAATAAATGAAAATATACGTTGCCATGTATTCGAAAAACAAAACAAGTGGGCGCCGGCTAAACAGACGATATGCCTGTCTTTTCTGGCAGTACAATATCATCAAAGATGGCATTTTCTTGTATCTGATGCGGGATATATGTATCTGATGCAACTATACCGGACGACTATACCGTCCTTTCACTAAAGTAGGGCTGGGACAATACCAGTATTGCAATATTTAAAAACCAGCTGTATGTAAAATATTGTGCTGTAGCTTGGAAAATAAATAGATGTGACTCTGGATGACAACATAATGATGTTTCCAACATTAGAACTGTTTTCTGAAAGAAGTTAAATCCGCTTCGTGTTTTGTTTCCTTGCCAAGATACTAACGAGTATCGCGAGACTGGTATTGTCCCGACCCTACGCTCAAGCCGATCGTGACTAGGGGTACGTTGCCATGTTGGTTCCCATAAGATTGAATGTAAGACAGGATAGACTGTACTCTCCTTTACTCAAGCCAATCGTAACGGTCGGTACAGTGCCAGGGATACTAGGGTTGCCAGATTCCATTAAGATAGTGAGAATTATCCCCCATAAGGCAGCATAGGCTGTACTCTCCTTTCATTCAAGCTGCTTTGGGCTGGGGGTACAGTCAGTGCCAGATTTGCAATGTCCCATAGGATTGTATGGCTTACTCCTTCATAAGGCAGGATAGGCTGTACCCTCCTTTCACTCTGTCTTCTTTGCAGAGCACAGGACAGACAGGTAAACAACCAGTCAGCCGACACACAGCTGTGCCTTATACCTGGTCCCGTGTTGTCATTAGCTTCGCGGCACGTCCCCTAAACTTCTGTACAGCTCTTATTTGGGTGTCCCTCTTCTGGAAATCTACCTTGGTGCACACCTGTTCTGATCTAAATCTGTTCCCTCCCTCCTGTTTTTGCTCTCTGTTCCATCTGTGGCTTGACCCATTCACTGCTTCTCTCACTTTCTACCCTCCTCTAGCTGTCTCCTTTATAACAATTCAGTATGTTTCTCTACTCCCTTTTCTCTGTTATTTCCGGATACTTTCATGCACCTTCTGTCTCCTGGCTTCTTTTTTTTCCCATCTCAAAGACTCTCTCCTTCTCTGCCACCCTTTTTAAAAGATTCAACTTCCTTCCAGTTACAGACGTATTCATAAGTAGTCCTTTGTGTCTGGCTCTGTTGCTTGAAATACCAGTTCAGCTTACAGTCTTAACAGAACTGGCAGGGATATGGGTGGATGCCCATGTAAGTAAATAGACACACCTGAAAGGGAGCTTACCCCTATCTCTGGGTGCGTCTGAAATGGCATCCTATTCCCTATGTAGTGCACTACTTTTGACCCGGGCTCTGTTCAGAAGTAGGGCACTAGACAGGGAGTAGGGTGGCATTTCAGATGCAACCTTTGTGTTTTGCCGTTGCGCTGGACAGCTGAGCATTTCAAAGAGCAGAACGTGACTGATTCCACTCTTCATATGTCGTTGTTGATCAATGCTTGCTATGTGACCACTTCATAGTGTACTTTACACTGGTTCAGTGTCTTTATCTGATCAGTGATATGGAGCTTATGGTGTTGTTTTGCTCTGACTGTGTTTCCACGGAAACCGTAGGCGCCCATAAAACTATTTGGCCATTGACCTCTAAGGGTGTGTTCTTTCATCTTAGTCAAATATTGAACTGTGAACTGCGTTCCATTGGTTGATTGCAAGGAAGTGATATCAGTGCAAAGTGGTTTCTTGTGTCAATATTGACTAGGAACTTATGTTTTTGTCCATATCTGTAGAGGCAGAATGGATTTGTCCTTGAATTAGTGTAGCATCTCTTGGTAACACTTTACTTGATCCTTCCACTGTTATTAGTATGATATTACATAAGTCATGATAACTGACATCATTTTATGTCAATATAACATTGTCAGGTTGCTTGCAGTGCTATTTTATGCACGCTAACAATGGCTAGGCTGGGGTGTGGAACTGTGTGGGGGGTCCCGGATGGTTGAGGGGCAGTTCTTGGGGAACTGTGGGGGGATCTTGGAGGGCTGGTGGCCTGGCGGTTGGGAGCTTGGGCCGGTGTCTGATGGATCGCCGGTTCAGGTCCGTGTTTCTGACCTTGTGGGAGACCTGTCGACGTGCCCTTGAGCAGGGCGTTGACCCTGGATGCTTCTGTGTGTCGCTCTGGATGGGAGTCTGTTAGATAACTAAAGCGATGTAGTTGTTGAGCGGCTTCACTGCTAGTATATTGTATGTTTTTTTTTAAATATTCAATAAAAAAACAATACAAAAACAAAACAATGGCTAGGTTGGCATAGTGTCAAATAAGTCAGCTAATTATGACTGCTTAGTGCTTATGGTATGTGTTATTTCATGCCTTTCCAAAAATGTCAGGTTTGTCATAGATAATGTGAGGGAAATGTTACCAAACTTTACTACTACACAGGTTTTAATGAACTTTGGTTTGGTGCACTTTTTATTGGAGACAAAGGGCCTGAAACCGTATATTCTGTACTGTGGCCTTCTTTAGCCATCTTGGCCCTAGCTTAATCTAACTTTCCATTGTCTTTCTAATACCGTGACTCAACAAATCCGATTGTAGCAGCGACCTGTTTCTGTTGACTAAATTAATCAATTAGGTTTGGAAGGGTAAGGAAGTCCCCTTGTATTGGATGGGCTGGTATTTTTAGGGAGCTGGCAGCCTCCATTTAGTCTTGGCTGGCTAATGCGTTGTGTTGGGGTGCTGTGTACACAACCCTGGTACGAAAGCGATGTGGATAGGGGGATGAAACGGGATAGGGGGGTGTAAAGAGCGAAAGGAAAAGAGAAGGGGGAGACGGTGAAAGTTGTGTCCGAGCCGCCCCTTGCGTGCCGTACTCGACCTGAAAGAAACCGTCTGTGGGTGAAACATTTATGATGGGGAGGTTAATATTTGATTGGGAGAGGACACTTGAGTGCCAGGGTAGCAACAGGGATGGCACTGGGTGGATGAAGTGATGATGATGGTTGGTGGGGATGAAGGCTAGACTTCAGGGATGTGTTTTTCCCTATACAAAGTTGTTATATGTCAGTAAAGCATATCTGATATATTGTTTTGCCACGTATCAGTTGATGTGAAATAAGCAGCTTTAGTACTTTGGGATTACTTTATTTTAACTCTGTCAATACAGACCATTATTTGCAAAACATGAAAACAATGGGCATCTCTCCAGTTTATACATTCACTATTGTGTTTGCATTATTTTACTGTGCATGTGAGGTGTGTGCTAACATACTAAAGAGCTCAGTAAATTGAGAGGCCCTGCTGAAAACCCAGCTTGACGTCAATTCATATATCACTTTCTCTCAGACACCTATCCTCTCTCCACACAAACAGCAACAGTCTACACAAACATCAACAGTCGATTTACAATCCCAGTCCGTGTGTACAGTATCAGTGTTGCATCCCTCTCCCTCTAGAAGTGGGTGTGGCTCAGTCTGCACCAATATTATGTGTGCAGGAAGACAACAGTCATGGCCTTGGTTGGAGCGTACCATCTCACTGCCTCACGGGGATGCAGGGACTAAGCGCATTCTCTCGCTAAACCAGATTATAATTTGTATTGTGTTTTATATTAAAGACTTGCATTTCTATATGTATAGTTCTTAGGCAAAGTTGGGTATGATCTATTATAGCTTTTATGCGTCGTTCTGGTCTCAAGCTACCTCCGACACCGCTCCTTCTCTTTCTGCGCTGTCCCACAGTCCAGTGTGGCCAGGTCGATATAAGCAGGAGGGTGACGACAGATGGACCTCCCAGTCAGAGGGATTACATATTAACACCAAGGACAGCTCAGTCTCCTCTCACACACGTAACACATACCCACACAGTCACAGGGACACACAGAGGAGGATACTGTTTTCAACGCGCAACGGAGCATCGCCTTATTGGAATGGGCATAGAGCTGAAACGGGGAACAGAAGAACAAGAATAAAAAGAGCAATATAACAGAAGGAGGGATGGAAGAGAGCTTCTGTCCGGTCACCATGGAGGTGTGGAGTTCCTCTGCTTCCGAGGAGGAGGAGGAAGAGAAGGAGAGCGGCCACGGGAGCCAGGAGGAGGAAGAAGAGGAGGTGGAGGAAGGAGGAAAGCCACACAATAAGGAGATTCTGTGCAGGGAACTGATACAAGGTGAGGGGGTAAAGGGAGGATGAGAGACGGACAGAGAAAAGAGAGGGATTGAGAGAGGATCGAGGGAGCAATGGAGGAGGTTGAGAGGAAAGGAGGGAGTTGCAGGCGACCAGGGTGATTCTGCAGCCATATCTGTCTCGTTGGTAGTGTTGCTGTGATTTCATTCACATGCAGTAACACATGGTTAAGTTGTTGACTGGCTTCATGTGTATATATGAATATGTGAAGCCTGATCTTTGTCTCTACTTTTCAGTTATTGAAGTCACATATGCCAAATGTATAACTTACCTTCAGTGAACACGGGCTGCCAGGTATACTGAGCTTGCAGTTCTCCCCATAGAGTGTGAAGGTCACTGTGCCACAGTGTGTGTTCTTAGCAGCAGTTTGTGTGTTTTCTGTGGTGTATTGTCTCTGTGCCTTTGAGTGTCATTGACTTTGGGCTGCAGTAGACAGACTGGCTGGAAAAGGTTTGTGGACTTTTAGGACTCAATATGAAGGTCAAACACATGGAAGTACTGGCTACCCACTGGGCACAGACGTCAGTTTGGTTAGGTTGTCAACTAATGTGTTTTCAACGTGAAATAAAAAATATGTTACGTAAATATATATTTTATTGGATTTATGTTAAAAGTTGGGTGTCTAAATGCCCTTACGATTGAGGACTTTTTGCAAATCCAATTAGTTTTCCACGTTGATGTCATCATATTGATTTTTTTTGGGTTGAAATGACAGGAAACAAGGGTTGATTCAACCAGTTTTTGCCCAGGGGGTGTGTTCTAGTACTGTCCAATTGCCCTGAGGAGAACACTGTTTTGTAAAGATGGGATCTATCATATCTTAACTCCATTGAATTAATTAATTGAATCAACCCCTCATGTTTGAATTGGGTAATTGTCCATAATTGTTTCAGTGGGCATTTAATAGAATTTTCAATTCATGCCCTAAATTGATGAAATGACAAGCTGGTCCCAACCATGCTATTCTGTTATGGTCCTTCAATGTGGCAGGTATCATGATGATGCCCTAGATTCACACCTTAGTTAATTGTCTTCACTCAGTGCCTCTAGCAATACTACATATGCTGGGTTACAGTATAGTATACACTGTGGCCAGTTTATTTGGTACGAAAATGGTTCTCCTACGGACAGTGAGTCACGTGGCCGTGGCTTGCTATATAAAGCAGGCATCAAGATATTCAGTTTCTGTTCGATTGAATGTTAGAATGGGCAAAACGAGTGACCTAAGCAACTTTGAGCGTGGCATGATCGTCGGTGCCAGGCGCACCGGTTCCAGTAGCTTGGAACACGCAACTCGTCGGTCCTTGTCGGGGATGGGCTATTGCAGCAGACGACCACATCGGGTTCCACTCCTATCAGGTAAAAACAAGAAGAAGCGGCTCCAGTGAGCACGTGATCACCAACACTGGACAGTTGACGAGTGGAAAAACGTTGCCTGTTCTGACGAATCCCGGTTCCTGTTGCGTCATGCTGAGTCAGGATTTGGCGTAAGCAGCATGAGTCCATGACCTCATCCTGCCTGGTGTCAACGGTACAGGCTGGTGGTGTAATGGTGTGGGGAATGTTTTCCTGGCACACGTTAGGTCCCTTGATACCAACTGAGCAACATGTCTATGCCCCGAAGAATTCAGGCTGTTCTGGAGGCAAAGGGGGGTACAACTCGGTACTAGATGGGTGTACCAAATAAACTGGCCACCGAGTGTATAATTTTTTTATTTAACCTTTATTTAACCAGGTAGGCTATTTGAGAACAAGTTCTCATTTACGACTGTGACCTGGCCAAGATAAAGCAAAGCAGTAAGACACAAACAACAACACAGAGTTACACATGGAATAAACAAACACGCAGTCAATAATACAATAGAAAAAATCTAGAATGATACTACTACAGTATAATACTGAGTATAGTGAATAGATATAGTGAAATAAGAATACGGCAGATTATTCATTCTACCTCAGAATATTCTAGATCGATTCTTTGCAATATAGATCAGAAATGACTGTACACTATCAAGGGTTTGACTTGCAGATTAAAGGGGCACCCTGCTTTGACACGCAGATATATAGTTGCTAAGAAGTGGCCTATTTCAGCTAGAGAATGTCTTTCTTTTCAGCCTCCATTTGGTCCTTTGTCTGAACGGACAGCGTGCTGGCTGGCTGGGACCTTTTCTGTCAGTGCACTGCGACTGGCATAGATGCTGGCACAGACCCAGAAAACGAACAGACTTTTCTAGAAAATCTCTGGCTTTACATGACTGTTACACAATGGCAATGGCTAAATAAAATGGCAATGGCTAAATAAAACTGGATGAATTATAATATTCCATTACACAAATACAGTACAGCTGTAATCTGTAGGCACTGCTACTCAAGGGATTGGATGATTTAATGATGATGTCCTCAGGGCTGCCTACACCACGGACAGGCAGAAACTTTAACCTGGGTGCAGTTTCTGCCACAAATGATGATTTCTTATCTCCCTTGTCGTCATTTAGTATTACGTGGCATTAACTAGGCTAATGATGTAATCATAAATTATGTATAGCTAGAGGCAGGATATATTTGATGAGGCCTAATATATTTAATAGATTATGTTGAGGTCTAATATTTCAGACCAAATAGTCAATTGGGTTTTAATGTTTATAGACCCAAGTTCAACATTGAGATTCACTGGCTCTTTACTGCTATACTGCCTTAAAGCACTCAGCAGGCCTCAATGACCCTCTAGGCAGGACATTGTTGTACTGGCCGTCTCTTTCTCCCTGACCCCTGCACCACACAGCTAAACGGATCAGGGCAGGAAGACGGAGGTATTGTGATGTCACGTGCAAGTTTCTGCAATCTGTCCCAGGCCCATACAATGGCCTGCCCTGTATTTAGTAGCCTAATACCTCAGAATGGACGTTCCAAGAAGATTGGGAGAAAGGCTTATGATAACGTCTGTAGGGATGCGAGAATCAGACTGACGGAGGACAGAGTTGAGCTTGTGGGTTTGATCCCTATGGATCCCTGTTGATCCTGTAGGCTCCTATGTACTGTACAGGATCCACTCTGAACCGGCTCGGTTAGGGTACAGTGAGCTAGGGTACTGTGGTCTTAGACGGTAATATAGTACAGTATGTATTGCAAACAGATAGTCAACTACTGTACTGTGGCATAGCTTTTAAAGGGATAGTCCTCTCAGATGTCACCATTCTTGAAACATTTTCTTTCCAAAGAAATCAATAAAGCTTGGCACTGTGAAAATAAATTAAGAAAATAAGTTGACATCTAGATACAAATTCAGCATTGGTTCTTCTTGATAGTCCAACACAATGTTCTGTCTGCAGTGTGTCTGTATTAAATAGCCTTTTCCTGTCTGGAAAGTAGTCCAGTCTATAAGCTGGTAAAGATTGAGAAGCTATTGGGGAAGCTAAATGGGGATTTAGCATTAGCATAAGTATGTACTCCCAGTAAATTACCATATAACCTTTTGGATTTTCAGTTCTATGGATGAATCTATTCTGATAGTAGTACAATTAGGAATTGTTACATGGATAGAGCTATTTCAATTGTAGTGACCCGATTTTTATACTTAGTCTTTGTTCTAGGAAGTTACTTTAATTGAAGTAGGCCTAGCCATATTAGAAAATGTGCCTTTTGTTCTATGGAGGAAGCTATTTTAATTGTAGTTCCAGATGGGAACATTAGCAGTTAGCCTATCCCAGTCAGGACAGCAGTGTTTTAGGAAGCTATACTTACTTAGGGTCAGTTATCCATGTGGCTATGTAATCTTATTATTGAAAACTGGACACCCTTGCTCTGCTCTACCATTGAAAATGGTAGGCTACCTGATCGAACTGATTGTACAGATTAGGCTATTCCAGGGTATTTTACAGAATGTTCATCTTAATAAAGAACACAATTAGGGTTTGTCTTTATGATATACTGTACCGTAGGAAAGTATAGTGTAGACTCAGCGATAAACAAAAGAACTGCAATGTATTGACACTTATTTTGGTGCATAAGTAGCAGTTCTGCCTGTTGCAGGGGTTAGGTTCGCATTGTAGCTGCAGTCTGCTAGTGCCCGTGCCCAGTGCTGCGGGAAGCCGTTGGATCCAACTCAACCACCACCCGCTTCTGTGGACTGATCTCAGTGTCCTAGAACAAGATGTTATTTCTCTTTCTCTCTCACTCTTTCTTTCTTTCTCTCTTTCTCCTTTTCGTTTCATTTTCTGTTTCTCTCCTTCTCAATTGCTCTCCCTAGATCTCTTTTTTCCCCCACGCTGCAGACCCCCATCACCTCTAAACAAGGACACACACTATTTTCTTAAAGGGTTCAAAGGATTAATGACTGTAGGCATACAGTAGATCCGGCCCAGGACCATTTCATTCCATTAAATAATTGGCTCATGGATGCTGTTAGTCACCCCATTTTCAGCAAAATGCTGCCCCTCACTTTAATCATTTGATTCTACTGTACAGTACTGATGAGTACCTCATCTCCTTGGTGCCAGCCAGGCTTTTGATCAAAGGGAGATTTTGAATGGCTGATTTGAACATAGGGGCATCTGACTGCATGCACCTGCATAAGACTACATCTGCAGGATGTATGCTGATGAAAATAAATGTAAACTTGAAAGTCCCGGCTGATTGATCGGGATAGAAACATATTTTTGGATTATATGGAGATGAGGCCTTGCACAGAAACCATGGGTCCCACTTCTTTAGGTCACCAGAATGATTACTATGACGAACGAAGCATCAACTGTAACTCCATGATGACTCAGCTTCCAAACAGGATGACCACTATTCACCCGCCCATCAGTCCTAAACAGGGTCGCGGTGTCCATTCACAAACCAGTAAACGAACTGACCTGTCTATAGCCAGACCTCACTATAATCACGGCCATAGATATCCAGCCTAACTTCCTACTGGGAGTTAACTGTTCCCATTACAGTTTTCTACAGCAGCTTGTGCTGAGGTATATTTATATCAGAGGGAAAGAGAGTGATGGGTCTTATCACTGTAATGAGGATCAGGCTAAGAGGATCAGCTCTGACTGACTGGCTACGTGGTGGTCAGCGCCCCGGTCTGTTTCCTTTCAACTGTTGTTCACAGAAAGAGAGGGGATAAGAGAGTACATAGTTGCGGAACAATAATGATCTAGTCCACTGGGCAGTTGGCTTTTACCTCTCAACGTTTTACTTCCTGATATCGTGGTCAGTGCACGGCAGAAATGATCTTAGCTCCTGTGACCAATTAAGTTTCTAACCAGAAAGTTACTGTCTCTATACTGTCCCAACAATTCACTGTCCAATGGCCTCTTACTTTTCAGTGAACCATATATTAAACAGGTATTTTTCTTTTCTCCCTCCATTCCCCATCTCCCCCCTACAGTGCTGTGTTCAGAGAGAGTGGGCCAGGTCACTAAGACGTACCATGACATCGAGGCTGTCACCCACCTACTGGAAGAGGTTAGTAAATATAACGGGATTGTTTTCATACGTGAACCCTTCATCAAATTGAATAATGTGTACCTGAGTATATTATAAATTTGAGCAAATCACGATAGTCATCAGCCATAAGCATGTTGCTAGAATGATAAACAAGTCTTATACTAGAAACTAGACTGTAACCGCATCACAGAATGAAGAACATCAAACCGTTTTGTCGTCTTGCAGAAAGAGCGGGACCTCGAGTTGGCGGCCCGGATCGGCCAATCACTGCTCAAGCAGAATCGGGATCTAACGGCACGGAATGAGTTAATGGACGAACAGCTGGAGATCGCTAAGGAAGAGGTATGAAACCATCACTGTAGCCCTACTTTGATTTATCTCAGACAGAATACAGTAGTACTGGAGCATAGCATTTAGCGAGAGAAAATACATACAGCGTATGTAGTCTTTAGTTCCAGCCCGGCATTAACGCAGCTAGTTCAACTTTGATTTAGACCTTGTATCACTTGAATCATTGCATTAATGCTAGGCAGGATCAAAAGCCCGCATACCCGGTAACTCTCGCCCGGACTAGGAATGGGGACCACTGTACATGATAGATCCTAGTTCAGTACTCTGACCCTGCTTCCTGGTTCCCATTCACCAGATAGCCCAGCTGCGACATGAGCTCTCCATGAGAGACGACCTGCTCCACTTGTACGCCAGCACAGAGGAGATCGAGAATGCCTCCGACTCACACGCACTGTGAGTGTATACACACACACACACACATACACTGCAGAGTACACATACACATCGTACATGCCCTCAGGCATATCAACACAACTTTGGCAGGTAAACGTAAGACTTAAATTCTGACTGCCTTCTCCCTGTCTCCTGGATTTCAGAATGAAGAGGAACGAGTCGTCCAACTCCCTCAGTAACTTTGTCAATTATGACTTCATACAGCAGAAACTCAAAGGTCTGGAGGAAGAGAACCTCAAACTACGCTGTGAGGTGTGGAACACTGACTACTTCTAAATACCTGAAGTCATTGAAGTGGATTGGAAACTTGCTAATGCAATTGATGTTGCTACTCCACAGGCCAATGAACTGACGTCAGAGACCGCTAACTATGAGGAACAAGAGCAGGAGCTGATGATGGTGTGTGTGGAGGAACTCAGTAAGTATACTATAATGTACTACAGTGTAATACTATGCATATTTGTTAATGTATACGGTATTACTGTGTTCCTGAGGGAGAGGTAATTGGTGAGTGGGTGAATACAGTGAAAACAGTATGTGTTCGTATTGTGTATTCATACTAACCTTCTCCGTCTCTCCCTCTTTTTCTCTCTCTATCGTGTTCTCTCCTTCTCTCCCTCAATCTTTTTGTTCTACCTCCCTCCCACAGCCTCTGTGAATAAGCAGGTGGTGGACCTGTCTGATGAGTTGGCCCGTAAGGTGGAGGACACTCTCAGGCAGCAGGAGGAGATCAGCTCCCTGCTCGCACAAATAGTCGACCTGCAGGCACGCTGCAAAAGGGTGAGTGATCACGGACACTACAAGGCAAAGACATACACGCACCTGAATACATACCCAGACACACACAAGCAGTGTACGGACACACACACACACAGAGTTGACATGGCACTCCTCTCATGCATTGAGGTAACACAAGGACAAAAGACTCAAGACTCACCCACACCGAACACTTCTATAAGGGAGTCCATTAAATATTTACATGTGCACTGAAGTTGGTATCTACAGTATCAAGTTGGTATACAGTATCACTGATACGATCATGGTATTAACTCTCCACTCTGTTCCTCTAGCTCACCACTGACAACGAAGAGCTGACCCAGCACCTGAGTGCCTCGCGGCAGAGCCAATCACAGCTCAAATCGGAGGTAAGACACGCCCTCCACACTCTCCCAACAATCCACAACTCATGACCCTCCAATGAGCTATCTATAACTAGTAGGATAAAGTTGCTCTTTAACACGGTATTACTGTGTTCCTAAGGTCTGTTTTTGGATTTTCCCCCTTATTGTTAATGCAATGATTTGAGGAGGCTAAGCTGATCGTAGATCTGTCCCTCAAGGCAAGCTTGTAAATAACCGCAGTAGCAGTGTGTATTTAACTGACCTCTGGCACTCCCTGGCTGCAGCTAAACTACCTGCAGGACAAGTACTCAGAGTGTGAGGACATGCTACGGGAGGCCAGAGAGGACATTAAGAACCTGCGCAACAAGAGCCTGCCCAACAGCACGGTGCAGCGCTACAGCTCCCTATCAGCCGTGTTCCCCATGGACTCCCTGGCAGCAGAGATAGAGGGCACCTTCCGCAAGGGCCTGGATATCCCTGCACCCTCTGAGTACAAGTGAGTGATGATGTCACTGTGAAAACAAAACACCGGTGACAATGTGCTTTTTCCAACCTGTTAAGCTCAGTTGAATGACAATACCGGTATGTCAGTTATGTGCCAGAGGTGAAGTGTTACCAAGTATGTTTGATTGAACAAAGACAGCATGACATAACAAAGCACATCTGTTGATGAAAAATATAGAATAGGTCAAATACAATGTTTAAAATGTTTCCAGAATTACACTAAAGAAGATTGAATATTCAAGCAGAAATACACTGACAAACATTGAAATGTTAGACTTACTACCAGGCACTTTGTCACCACCACTAATCTATATGGTTTATCTATGGTTGTCAAAGGAATCACCCGTGGCGCGTGTTCGAGACGGTGAAGGTGGTGAACCAAGCGTCGAGGCTGCGGTCGCGGTGCCACTCCCCCGGCCAGGTGCCCGGCTCCAGCCCTGTGTCGCGGCGCTCCAGCCGTGCCTCCACCCCCCGTACCAGCTACTACGGCTCAGACAGCGCCAGCCTCACATTGGAGGACAAACCACCTAGTGCCGTATCGAGGCTGGCAGAGGTGGCACACACTGAGGACAGCAGGTGAGACTGGCAACAGTGTGTAAATATACACTCCCGGTCAAAAGTTTTAGAACACCTACACATTCAATGGTTTTTCTTTTCTTTTTTGTATTTTCTACATTGAATAATAGTGAAGACATAAACTATTAAATAACACATATGGAATCATGTAGTAACCAGAAAATGTGTTAAACAAATCAAAATATATTTTATATTTGAGATTCTTAAAATAGCCATCCTTTGCCTTGATGACAGCTTTGCACACTCTTGACATTCTCTCAACCAGCTTCATGTTGTAGTCACCTGGAATGCATTTCAAATAACAGGTGTGGCTTCTTAAAAGTTAATTTGTGGAATTTCTTTCCTTTAATATGTTTGAGCCAATCAGTTGTATTGTGAAAATGTAGGGGGGTATGCAGAAGATAGCCCTATTTGGTAAAAGACCAAGTCCATATTATGGCAAGAACAGTTTAATTAAGCAAGGAGACACGACAGTCCATCATTACTTTAAGACATGAAGGTCAGTCAATCCGGAAAATCTAAAGAACTTTGAAAGTTTCTTCAAGTGCAGTCGCAAAAACCATCAAGCGCTATGATGAAACTGGCTCTCATGAGGACCGCCACAGGAATGGAAGACCCAGAGTTACCTTTGCTGCAGAGGATAAGTCCATTAGAGTTACCAGCATCAGAAATTGCAGCCCAAACAAATGCTTCACAGTGTTCAAGTAACAGACACATCTCAACATCAACTGTTCATAGGAGACTGTGTAAATCTGGCCTTCATGGTCGAATTGCTGCAAAGAAACCACTACTTAATTACACCAATAAGAAGAAGAGACTTGCTTGGGCCAAGAAACACGAGCAATGGACATTAGACCGTTGGAAATTTGCCCTTTGGTCTTGAGTCCAAATTGGAGATTCACCGTGTCTTTGTGAGACGCTGTGTGGGTGAACGGATGATCTCTGCATGTGTATTTCCCACTGTAAAGCATGGAGGAGGTGCTACCACTATCACGTTTCAGGTATGACCCAGATGCAGACAGTGTCGAATAAACAAAAGTTTGTTTCTGAAAGGGGCAGGCAAACGACCGGAAGACAAGCAGGGGTTAATAATCTAGAGAGGGTGCAAAGGGTCCAGAACGGCAGGCAGTCTCAGGGTCAGGGCAGGCAGAATAGTCAAAACCAGGAAGGACTAGAAAACAGGAGCAAGAAACAGGCAGAAGCAGGGAAACAAACTCTGGTAGGTTTCACAAACAAAACGAACTGGCAACAGACACAGAGAACACAGGTTATAAATACACAGGAGATAATGGGGAAGATGGGCGACACCTGGAGGGGGGTGGAGACGAGCCCAAAGACAGGTGAAACAGATCAGGGTGTGACAAGCACAGCATTCTGCAGCGGTACGCCATCCCATCTGGTTTGGGCTTAGTGGGACTATCATTTGTTTTTCAACAGGACAATGACCCAACACACCTCCAGGCTGTTTAAGGGCTATTATACCAAAAAGGAGAGTGATGGAGTACTGCATCAGATGACCTGGCCTCCACAATCCCCCGACCTCAACCATATTGAGATGGTTAGGGATGAGTTGGACCGCAGAGTGAAGGAAAAGCAACCAACAAGTGCTCAGCATATGTGGGATCTCCTTCAAGACTGTTAGAAAAGCATTCCAGGTGAAGCTGGTTGAGAGAATGCCAAGAGCGTGCAAAGCTGTCACCAAGGCAATGGGTGGCTATTTGAAAAATCTAAAATCTAAAATATATTTTGATTTGTTTAGCACTTTTTTGGTTAGTACATGATTCCACAGTAGGTGTTCTAAAACTTTTGACCGGTAGTGTACATGGGTATATGTGTGAATTACATTATGAGAGTTAGAGTCTACAGACATCAGACACACAGAGTATTTACTTTTCAAATCAAATGAATTTGTATTTGTTACATGCTTCACAGACAACAGGTGTAGACTAACAGTGAAATGCTTTTCCATAGTATATTAATGGACTTCTGTCCTTCATACATGTTCAAACATACAGCTTCTATTTTTCTGGTCTATGTGTACTAATAACAACAGTGTATTTGTATTCAAAATCTATCCTACCTCCTCTACTCTTAGTGTTAGTGCATCAACAGTGTACAGTATATCACTAACCTGCCTTTATTTCTCTCTGATCTCAGTGTAAGTGGCCCTAAGCGTCTGGGTATGCCGGGCATGCCTGGAGGCCAGGACCTTGAGGCCGCCCTCCGCTGTTTATCTGACCGCCAGCAGAGCCATGCCTCAGAGCGCCCCTTCTTTGAGGTGGAGCGCGAACGCAAACTCCGCGCCCTGGCCACCGCCTGCCAGCGGGGCAGCGAGGAGGTGGGCGAGCTGGGCTCCAGCGGGTTCCTTACGCCCAACGACAGCCTGGTGTCCAGCTCGGTGGCGTCGACAGGCACCAACTACTCCAATGGCAGCTCGCTGCACTCCTCGGCCGGATCGTGGGGCTCGCGCTCCTACCTACCTGACCGCTTGCAGATTGTCAAGCCCCTGGAAGGTGAGGAGGGACTGGGAGACACTGTGTGGGTTCTTAGCTGAGATATTAGGTGTGCGGTAACTCAACTGTCAGTTTTACGGTAACTTGCCTAAGGTTGATGCACTCAATTTCAAGTGAAACTATGAATGTAGACTCTACAGCTGAAAATTGACACTCTTTACAATTATTTCTTTCTTTCAGTATGAAAAATATGCATGATTAGAGAAATACAGGTTATTACATAAATAAATAAATGTGTTATTCCCAACATACAACAATGTTAACTATATCGCCCTTCCTCTCCACCCCAGGCTCAGTGACACTGCACCACTGGCAGCAGCTGGCCAAGCCCAACCTGGGAGGTATCCTGCACCCTCGCCCGGGGGTCCTCACCAAAGACTTCCGGGAGCTGGAGATCGACCTCCAACACGTCTACAGCCTCAATGACCTGGAGGAGGACGAGCCTGACCTATTACAGCTCTCCCGTGGCCTGGCTGCCGGAGTCCACGGCACCATGGGTAAGAAAAGAGGCCACAGGGTAGTGTTTAGTTGAATTTAGTAGATACGGTTGATAGGGTCTCAATTGTGAGTGAAAACACTTACACATACACAAACATTACACACTCATTCCTCTGGTCCGTCTAGTCTGGTGTGGAAATCTGATCATTCTCCCTTCTCCCTCCGACGGAACTCTTTAGGTCCGTCAGATTGGGTAAGGGAGAACGATCAGGCATTGACACTGGAACCTTCTATTTGGATAACATGTCTACTGTGGTCCATATCCCCCTAAGTTCACCTGTGTGGTAGGTGTGATGTTACTGAACAGTTTGTCATTCCAACTCATACTGTCATTGTATGTCATACATTCTCCCATCTGTGTCGTGTGGTGGGTGGCTCTGGGATTTTCCTCATCCATTGTGAGTAGGTATGTGTGTGTAGTTGTGTAAAGTGTGTCCATCACCCACAGTCACTCCTCCATCCTCTGGCCCCAACCTACCCCAGACCCCTCCCACCCACAACATCACCACCTGTCGGCGCCACCACCCATCCCTCCTGCTCCCCTCCTTCTCCACCAGGTAAGATCTGCGAGTCCCTCACATACACCTATTCATTGGTAACACTTTATTTTACAGTCCGGTTTCACATTTTATTTTATGTATGTTTTATTTAACCAGGAAGGCTGTTGAGATATTTTTTCCGAAGGAGACCTGGCCAAGAAAGCAGCATACAGTCAAGTGCAGAAAGTTACATGTTTTTTGTCTGGTATTTACTAAGAGCGTATTTATGGTGACAATGAATACTTCCTGGAAGTTTCGTCAAAGACGTCGAAATAATAGGTAACCTGGAACTAAATGGTGTTTGAAATGAATCCAAAGGAACATAAGTCATTAAAAGGTAGTGGACTGTTGAAGGTCGACTGACCTAAAGCTCAGCTACTATTAAAAAACATTTGCATCTGAATGGAAGTGTGCAGAGACTTTTCCCTGTTTCTCCAGTTTTGCATTTTGCCTCCAGTACCATCACTAATCGGTTTTGTGTGTACGGTAGATTCTGCCTATTATCCTCAGGTAGTGAACTGTAAAATAAAGTGAAATTCATTTATTTTTCATGAATTTGCCTTTTGGTATTCATTCAATCATTCATTCATTCATTAAACCAAAGCCCAATATTAGTAATGACATGAAAAGGTATTTACAATATAAAGACTACACCACTCTCAAAACAACAGCAGCTTTGCTGCCCCATTTTTCTCCTCAAAAGTACCTTGCTACTTTGTGTGTGTATAGCAGTCCTTCTCTTCTCCCTTACTCAATCTGTCTCTCCTTACCCCATGTCTCTCCCCTCAGTGGTAGGAAACGCTGGTCCAAGCACTTTCTCCAGCTCTAAAGGGGGCTTCCTAGGCAAAGTAAGAGCCAACAGGCATGGACAGAATTGGAATGATGCAGGAAAATCCCATATGTATCCCTTAACTTTTCTAAACCATGCCCCTTCTAACTCTGACCCCACCCAACCCGGAAGCAAAACTATTGATCATACCCCACGCTAGAGCCTTAAACAAACACCACTACAAAGTCACGTGGATGAATGCACTCGCAGCTTCGACAATGCTTCAACTTTCTTTTGTGTCTATTTAAATGACTTGGAGGTTTAGTATTCAATTATTGGGGTCAAATCCTATATTAAGATCCACACGTAACTCAAACTTTCATACACACAGGTCTCCCATTCCAACATCTTAATGCCTGCTTCTCTATTAAGGATTTGGTCCATTATCTTGAATCTACTTCGTAAACAACATGTCACACACTTGCTTGGCTTGCTATCTTGGACACCATGGCCCCTGTGCTCATCTTAACAGTTCCTGATCCCTTCCAGATTCTTCCAGGTAAACTGCATGAACCAACAGAAATCCTCTTTTCAGTTCTCAGGCTGACTAACTGACTAACACAATCTCTAACCCACCCTTACAGGCGTAATCCACCACTGGGAGCAACTAAACTAACTAACCGCTCTTACCTAATGCTGCACTGTTACTAATGCTCCTAAGCTTCTAGCTATGTATTTATTATATATAACAGAACTCCTGTGTCTGATTTGGTATTTTTCTCTTTTCCTGTATTTCCAGTCTTTGCTCTCGCAGCCTGTCCGCTCGTGGGAGCTGTGAGCATCTGAGTACCACGTCGCCCTCCTCTTCCAATCAGCAGCACTGTGCGCTGACTTTTGACCCTAGCCAGGGCGGTGGCCACCACTCCACCTCCACCCCAGCACCTCCTCTATCACTGGGACTCCTGAAGCTGCTGGAGGAGCAGGGCATTTCTGCCTCCACCCTCCCCTACCCTTACCACCAACTGACCCCACACACGCCCCACAACTGCAGCGGAAGAGCGGGGTGGAGGAACATGCATTATGGAGGAAGAAGGGAGAATGAACATGCTCAGCTTCAACCTGGTAGAGATGCTGAGGAGTCTGGGACTTCACAAGGTGGCAGCCCGAGGCGTGGTGGACTGAAGAGAGAACGAAGAGGAGAGAGAAGCAAACCGACAATACAGACATCCACCTAGAGTCTGAGAAAGACTGGGAAAACTCCTTCTCCCCTTCCTCCTTAATCGTCATTGACTTCAATCCAAATGCTGGCGATGCCAGTGTACCGCCATTTTGTGTTTCGGGCCCACAGCAATACATTGTAAAATGGAACCTCGGGAGAACCATAGAGCCGTTGAGTTCCTGTTACATGTACAGTCACTCTTCTTTTTGTAATGGACTCATGTATTGTGTATATACTAGGTCACCACGACAATGTGTGACGTCATGATCATTCTCAGGAGAATCACCTGATCACCGGTCCGGCTGGCTTGAACACGAGCAAGGTTTTTTTATTTTTTATTAAATAAAATACCTGTGTTTCGTGCGTGTCAGATGGTTTTACACGTTTGTTTTTATAGACCCCCCCGCTATGCTTTTTTTATATATATTTTTTACCATCAAATACAATCACATGACCTTTTCATTACTTTGGGAAAGATTCAAGGTATCGTTATTTAAGAACCACCAAACTGACCAGATTGTCATCCACAGATGCGCTGGATTTCAGTATGTCCTTTTGCATATTAGCTGCTATTAGAAAAGGAAGCATTTGTGGGTATTTTAACCACATTGACTTTACTGTGGTAAAACCACAAGCACTTCAATCACTCCCCATTACAGAATGGTAAAGAGATTGATACACTGACTTTACTTCCTGAACGTTTGTGACATTATTGACATTCACTGAGGTATACTACTCTGCTCTTTACCCAAAAGTCCTCATTTAGCACTCGCAGTACTGTCTGTTTACACGGCATCACGCATCACCTGCTGCAAGTCATTGTAAAATAATGCTTTACTTCGAAATTATGTCAATTATTGTAAACTTATTTGGTCGAACCTCACCAAAGCATTCAGGTAGTCTACCATGCTGTATCAAAGACAACCGAAAGTGACTGTTAAAGGTCTCGGCACTAGTCTATGTGCTGGATCTGTGTTAACAGACCTTACACTAAAGTGTTGTTGGTACAAATGTAATTCATGTCATCAGGAATAATGATAATAATAATAATAATAATCATGGACTGCATGCTTTTTTTGGATGCTCCTTCGGGTGTCTGGACAATCAATTGTAGATAAAAGGCGTAGGATTCTGCAGATCAAAAGGGAAAATTATAGCAAATTATGACAATTTGAATTCAGAAGAAAATGAACCAAACAGCACTACATATATTTCAGATTTTGAAATTGACTACTCCTTGCTGAATTCTATGTTATGATCACTGAGATGTATGTCTGTATATATTGTACCACATGTATATTAAAAAGTACATTGTATTTCCATCAGCCACACATGCATGCGTGTTCTTTTTCTACTCTTTAAGGGCCCGATTTCCCCGGACACATTAAGCCTTGTCCTAGACCAACAATAACCGTTAATGTAGATTCTGTGTCCAGGAAATCGGCCCATGTCCTAAATGAAATCAAGAAAGGTTCGTAGACATATACTGCAAACATGTTTATTTTGAAACTTGGATAAAAATCAAAACTCATGACATAAGCCAATGAAAATATACAATCTACTCCAAATAGGGATGGATTCCTGAGTAACGCCAGTGCAGGCAGACGTTCCTCATTTGGCCTGTGGTACATCTCTACTCTGCACTCCGCCGTCCAAAGTCTACCCATCCTTGGTAGTCCCGGTCCGGACACTCGTTCATCTCTGCGAACAATACAAACCTACATGAACCAAACAGAAAAGTTCAATGTGGATTTAAAGTGCTCAAGCAAACAACGATACACTTCACATTTACCATGGTAGATGTTGGCATCTCTCTCTCACACACACACTTGACTCGACACCACCACGTACCTGAGATGGCCTGCATGATTTGCTTGGACATGAACTCGCGCTGGTCCTCCGACAGGTGCGTCATCCTCTCCATCCGTGCCATGCTCGTTTGAGTGTCTTGCTCCCGCTTAGCGACGTTCTCCGCAACATTCCTCACTGCCTCCCTCCTGGCCAGTAGCTGTGGCAGAATCCCACCCTGTTTGGTGTTGCCATCCGACTTGGATACGGGTGATGTCAAACCAACCCCCACTAGCGCTGCCATGAGGACGCACACCAACAATCCACTCATTGCCATGCCTGGACGCAGAAGAACAGTTTTCTTACAATATAGCTTTAGATTATTAAAAGGAGGGAATGCAAAAAGCTATTTTTTTGTGTGAAAGTGAGAGGTGATCGTACGTAACAGTCTGTACTAAACGAAGTCAGAAGTGTGAATGATATTGCCAGCTCTCTATGTCAGGTCTTTTATACACAAAGGTCTATGTAACCAATATGGTCAAAGAGCAATATCTGATAACAACGTCCAAGATGGATCTCTTGATTGATTGAAAAAGACGATGGAAACTCCATGCGTAATGGATGCTTGGTGCCAGAATGGGGCGCATCAATATTCTAATCGTTCACCTGGAAATGTGAGACAATAAAGTACAACTCAGACATTCAATAGTGGTTGTTGTTACAGAAGTCTACAACCCTGTCATAACACATGTATCCTTTGCCAAGGTCTATCAACTCTAACTTCCACTTGCATTGACATGCAATAAAAACCATGGATCAATAATGAAAAAGGCCATAGAAAAAGTTGCAAGTGGTGCATCACTTAGAAACACAAAGGCACCATATCATTACTGTTGTTCTTAATATAGACCTAGTTGTAAAATGATAATGACTGATATCATGAAGGCGTAACCAAAACAACCGATGAGGAAGGGTTAAGTGGACAGTGTGTAGTGACGTACATCCTCCATCTTTGGCTGGGAACAACATTAGAGTTGTTTACCTATAGATTTTTGTTAAAGAAGTATCTTCTGTATATAATAAAGTCTTTAGTGTCACTGTTGTAGAGAGGAGTAGGCAGGATGCAGTTGCAGGTTTATAACTACTTAATTTGTTTAAGCACCATAGACCAAAACATGACGAAACCCAAACACTGTTGTGCTCAAAATATATCTTCATTATCAAAAAGGCACAGGGCGAACCCAAAGTGCAAAATATAAAGTACTCAGGAAATAGTAGGAGAGATTCCTCTCAGGAAAAGTAACATTTACAATGACCAACAAAGACAAATGGCAGAGGGAATATATATACAGTGATAGAGTGGGGATTGGAACCAGGTGTGTGTAATAATGACGAGACAAGTACGGAGTTGATGAGTGAAGGCCGTTTGCCAGCAGTAGGTTCAGGCAGCAGCTAGGCCGGGGACGCCGAAACGCCTGAGCTGGACAGGAGAGAGAGCCAAAGCGAAGGCTGGTGTAACATTTGGAAGCTGTGTATTTTTTTAAATTCATATGATATGATATCCATTTAGAATGTTGTCATTAAAAAATTATTTTAAAAACACTGGAATTGTTGTAAGGATACCACAGCCAAAGTGATATGCTATTGGATATAAGAGCAACGTCAACTCACCAACATCACGACCAGGAATACGACTTTCCCGAAGCGTATCCTCTGTTTGGTCCACCACCCAGGACAATGGATCGGATCCCAGCCGGCGACCCAAAACAACGGCGCCGCAGAAGGGGCAGACGGAGCGGTCTTCTGGTCAGGCTCTGGAGACGGGCACATCGCGCACCGCTCCCGAGCATACTACTCGCCAATGTCCAGTCTCTTGACAACAAGGTAGACGAAATCCGAGCAAGGGTTGCCTTCCATAGAGACACCAGAGATTGTAACGTTCTTTGTTTCACGGAAACATGGCTCACTCGGGATACGTCATCAGACTCGGTACAGCCACCTGGCTTCTTCACGCATCGCGCCAACAGAAACAAACATCTCTCTGATAAGAAGAAGGGCGGGGGTGTATGCCTTATGATTAATGAGACGTGGTGTGATCATAACAAAATACAGAAACTCAAGTCCTTTTGTTCACCTGACCTAGAATTCCTTACAATCAAATGCCGACCGCATTATCTACCAAGAGAATTCTCTTTGATCATAATCACAGTCGTGTATATCCCGCCCCAATCAGACACATCGACGGCCCTGAAAGAACTTTATTTGACTCTTTGTAAACTGGAAACCACATATCCTGAGGCTGCATTTATTGGAGCTGGGGATTTTAACAAGGCTAATCTGAAAACAAGGCTCCCTAAATTTGATCAGCATATCAAATGCGCAACCCGGGCTGGCAAAACCCTAGATCATTGTTATTCTAACTTCCACGACGCATATAAAGCCCTCCCCTGCCCTCCTTTCGGGAAAAGCTGACCACGACTCCATTTTGTTGCTCCCAGCCTATAGGCAGAAACTAAAACAGGAAGCACCCGTGCTCAGGTCTGTTCAACGCTGGTCCGACCAATTGGATTCCACGCTTCAAGATTGCTTCGATCACGTGGACTGGGATATGTTCCACATAGCATCGGACAATAACATTGATGAATACGCTGATTCGGTGAGCGAGTTTATTAGCAAGTGCATCGGTGATGTAGTACCCACAGCATCTATTAAAACATTCCCCAACCAGAAACTGTGGATTGATGGCAGCATTTGAGCAAAACTGAAGGCGCGAAACACTGCTTTTAATCAAGGCAAGGTGACCGGAAACATGACCAAATACAAACAGTGTAGCTATTCCCTCCGCAAGGCAATCAAACAAGCTAAGCGTCAGTATAGAGACAAAGTAGTATCACAATTCAACAGCTCAGACACGAGAGGTATGTGGCAGGGTCTACAGTCAATCACAGACTACAAAAGGAAAACCAGCCCCATTGCGGACCACGATGTCTTGCTCCCAGACAAACTAAACAACTTCTTTGCTCGCTTTGAGGACAACACAGTGCCACTGACACGGCCACTACCAAAACCATCAGGCTCTCCTTCACTGCAGCCAACTTGAGTAAAACATTTAAACGTGTTAACCCTCGCAGGGCTGCCAGCCCAGACGGCATCCCCAGCCGCATCCTCAGAGTATGCGCAGACCAGCTGGCTGGTGTGTTTTTACGGACATATTCAATCAATCCCTATCCCAGTCTGCTGTTCCCACATGCTTCAAGAGGGCCACCATTGTTCCTGTTCCCAAGAAAGCGAAGGTAACTGAGCTAAATGACTATCGCCTCGTAGCACTCACTTCTGTCATCACGAAGTGCTTTGAGAGACTAGTCAAGGACCATATCACCTCCACCCTACCTGACACCCTAGACCCACTCCAATTTGCTTACCGCCCCAATAGGTCCATCTCTATCTCCAGGACACCTACACCACCCGATGTCACAGGAAGGCCAAAAAGATCGTCAAGAACAACAACCACCCAAGCCACTGCCTGTTCACCCCGCTATCATCCAGAAGGCGAGGTCAGTACAGGTGCATCAAAGCGGGGACCGAGAGACTGAAAAACAGCTTCTATCTCAAGGCCATCAGACTGTTAAACAGCCATCACTAACATTGAGTGGCTGCTGCCAACATACTGACTCATCTCTAGCCACTTTAATAATGAAAAAATGTCTGTAAAAAATGTATCACCAGCCACTTTAAACAATGCCACTTTATATCCTTTTTACATACCCTACATTACTCATCTCATATGTATATACTGTACTCTATACCATCTACTGCATCTTGCCTATGCCATTCGGCCATCGCTCATTCACATATTTTTATGTACATATTCTTATTCATTCCTTTACACTTGTGTGTATAAGGTAGTTGTTGTGAAATTGTTAGGTTAGATTACTTGTTAGAAATTACTGCATGTGTAACGGATGTGAAATGGCTAGCTAGTTAGCGGTGGTGCGCGCTAATAGCCTTTCAATCGGTGACGTCACTTGCTCTGAGACCTTGAAGTAGTGGTTCCCCTTGCTCTGTAATGGCCGCGGCCTTTGTGGAGCGATGGGTAACGATGCTTTGTAGGTGACTGTTGTTGGTGTGTGCAGAAGGTCCCCGGGTCGGGGCGAGGGGACAGACTAAAGTTATACTGTTACACATGGTCGGAACTAGAAGCACAAGCATTCCGCTACACTCGCATTAACATCTGCTAACCATGTGTATGTGACAAATAAGATTTGATTTGATTTGATATGCTGTTATGGGATTAGTAAACAAGATAAAGGTCAAGATGGTTCATTGTTCAACATGGACCTGATGGTTATATTCATTGTGCACTTCACAGTAAAGTAATGTAAAATAAAGTAATGTAAAGTATCATCTAATTTACATAGAAAACTGGAAGGTAGTCTGTTAGTTTCATATTGGGAGATTGAGTTCACTGCAGAGCTCTTGAAAGGATTTCAGTGTGGTTGTGTTCTGATGAAACAGGTCCGAAAAGGTCCTGATCCCTAGAGTATGCCAAAGATGAAAGTTGGCATCACTCAGGGCTTTTGGCAAGTCTGGGTTGCATACTACTGGCCAGTGAGAGCATATCCAGGAGGAAATGTTTCTGGCACTCCAACGACATTGAGAATGCTTATGGAGGGTCTTTCCTAGGAAGACAGGGTTGAAAGTAGTTATGAATTTCGGTGGAATTGAGGTGCGGTGTGAGATGTTGTACTTTCAGTTTTGAGATGTAGATCTGGAAGAGAGAGTTAAGGGAAAACTGATAATTAAAGGGAAATAAAAAGGATCATCATTAAAGAAAAAAAAAAACACATAATAATGTTGATGTCCTATATTAGAAAGACATCCATTTTGTTAAGGTCCTTCCGTCTCCAGCCCTCCAAATGGAGCTGGCCGAGTCTGTGACGTGTCCCTCTTCTGTTGGCCATCTTGCTACACCTTATACAATCAACTAATTAGCTTTACCTTAACTGAAAGGGGGGGAACATCATTCCAATCCAACACAACCACATTATTCTCATTTTACTGGTGGAACTTCCAGTAAAGGATGTATACCACTCCCCTCTACAACTGATTTATCATAAAAATAGTTACCGTCTTACCTAATCGAGGCAGAACATAAATATCTCTACCTGTGATAATAGAACCAAAGAAAACAGTAGAAATAGCAGAAGACCTGCCAAGTGATTAGGCACGCAATGGTGTCTTGGTTTCCCTGGAAATACCTCTCGTCACACGGTGCGAAAGAAGATTTGAGTCCAACACTTTTAACCTTTAGGGTCACCAGAGAATACATAGAGGCCATGAAGTTAAGTGTTTGTTTAATATACAGTCTATTGGCTGAATGAGGGGGCTTTGGGGTTTCAATAGGTGGTGGTTTGAGGATAGTGACAGTGAAGTCTTGATGGGGATGAGTTTACATAGTGAGGCATGTGGATCATTCATTATGTTGTCTTGTGCGTCCAATGTGTATGAATGAGTTGTGCTTTTGTGGCTTAGAGGTAAAACTAAAAACTAACCCTTAAGAAAGTATTCACATCCCTTGATTCTTCCCACATTTTGTTGTGTTACAGCTTAAAATTGTCTAAAACTGATACAATTTAGATTTTGTGTCACTGGCCTACTAGAAAAACCCCATAATGTGAAAGTGGAATTAATTAACAGTGAAAAACTGAAATATCTTGAGTCAATAGGTATTCAACCACCTTGTTATGGCAAGCCTAAATAAGTTCAGGAGTAAAAATATGCTTAACAAGTCACAGAATAAGTTCCATGGACTCGCTCTGTGTGCAATAATAGTGTTTAAAATCATTTTGGAATGAATACCTAATCTCTGTACTCCACACATACAATTATCTGTAAGGTCCCTAAGCCAAGCAGTGAATTTCAAACACAGACTCAACCACAGGGAGGTTGTCCAATTCCTTGCATAGAAGGGCACCTATTGGTAGATGGGTAAAAAGCAGACATTGAATATCCCTTTGAGCATGGTGAAGTTATTAATTACACTTTGGATGGTGTATCAATACACCCAGTCACTACAAAGATACAGGCGTCCTTCCTAAGGAAACCGCTCAGGGATTTCACCATGAGGACAATAGTGACTTTAAATAATGTACACAGTTTAATGGTTGTGTAGTTACTCCACAATATTAACCTAAATGACAGAGTGAAAAGAAGGAAGCGTGTTCATTATACAAATATTCCAAAACATGCATCCTGTTTGCAACAAGGCACTAAAGTAAAACTGAAAAACAAATTGGCAAAAAAATGTACTTTATGTTCTGAATACAAAGCATTATGTTTGCGACAAATCCAACACAACAGATCACTGACTATCACTCTTAATATTTTCAAGCATGGTGGCGGCTGCATCATGTTATAGGTATGCTTGTCATCGTCAAGGACTAGGGAGTTTTTTGGGGATGAAAAGAAACAGAATAGAGCAAAATTCTAGAGTAAAAGCTTGTTCATTCTGCTTTCCGACAGACACTGGGAGACAAATTGTAACGGCTGTCTTCGGGTGAAAGAGAGGAGGACCAAAATGCAGCGTGATGATAATCCATATTTTAATTAGGATATATAAACGACGAACAAAAACAACAAACTGACAGAAGGAACCGAAAACGCTACAGTCCTAAACATGGGAACACAAAAGACATGAACACACGAACAGGAACAATCACCCACAAACAAACAATGAAAACAGGCTACCTTAATATGGTTCCCAATCAGAGACAATGACAAACACCTGACTCTGATTGAGAACCATATTAGGCAAAACAACAAACCCAACATAGAAACACAAAACATAGAATGCCCACCCAGCTCACGTCCTGACCAACTAAACAAAGACTAAACAAAGGAAATAAGGTCAGGAACGTGACACAAATTCACCTTTCAGCAGGACAATAACCTAAAACACAAGGAAAAATATACACTGGAGTTGCTTACCAAGATGACATTGAATGTTCCTGAGTGGCCTAGTTACAGTTTTGACTTAAATAGGCTTGATAATCTAACTTGACAGAGCATGAAGAATTTTTTAAAGAATAATGTGCAAATATTGTACAGTCCAGGTGTGTACAGCTTTTAGAGACTTACAGTTGTAATCACTGCCAAAGGTGATTCTAACATTTATTGACTCAAGGTGTGAATACTTATGTAAATGAGATATTTCCATATTTCATTTTCAATAAACGTGCAAACATTTCTAAAAACTACTTTTCACTTTGTCATTATGGGGTATTGTATGTATATGGGTGAGATTATTATTATTATTTTATTAATTTTGAATTCAGGCTGTAACACAACAATATGTGAAATAAGTCAAGGGGTGTGAATACTTTCTGAAGGCACTGTATCTGTGTGCTATTTATCACTGATGATATTTGTTCAGGTGAAAAGGCCTTTGGGATATGTCTGTTCACGCTCTGACAAGGTAGAACTCATTCATCATTATTACATGGAAGTGGCAGAGCTCAATTCAGTCTAACCTGCCTTGCAGTGCTTACAGAGCAGCTCATTTCCCCCGAATTCAAATAAAATCCTAGAATCGTTTTCACTATTGTAAAAATCCAACTACAGACTCCTCTAACATGTTGATGCTTGACGGTTTTAATAATTAGTGTGTGAGCTTGGACAGTTTGTATTAATCAAAGAGAGTGTGTAAACATACAATACGATGTGCTCTCAAAAAGGAAAAAGCAGATATTTTTCTATTACAAGAGACACATGTCTGTGATGCCAAACATGCTAAACTCTGCAGAGCTTTGGTGGAACATGCTAAACTCCGCAGAGGTTGGGTGGAACATGCTAAACTCTGCAGAGCTTGGGTGGAACATGCTAAACTCTGCAGAGTTTGGGTGGAACATGCTAAACTCTGCAGAGCTTGGGTGGAACATGCTAAACTCTGCAGAGCTTGGGTGGAACATGCTAAACTCCGCAGAGTTTGGGTGGAACATGCTAAACTCTGCAGAGCTTGGGTGGAACATGCTAAACTCCGCAGAGTTTGGGTGGAACATGCTAAACTCTGCAGAGCTTGGGTGGAACATGCTAAACTCCGCAGAGTTTGGGTGGAACATGCTAAACTCTGCAGAGCTTGGGTGGAACATGCTAAACTCTGCAGAGCTAGGGTGGAACATGCTAAACTCTAAACGCATTATTTACAAGTATTTGAAAAATATATATTTTTTAAATAATGATGTCACAAATGTATAATTTGGACATTTCTTTATAAAAATATATTAATTTGCTACATTTGACTGAGTGAAACCTAGCAGTAGTAACTGTCACGTCGCTTCCTCTCCTCCGGCGTTCGACGTCGCCAGTTCACTAACCATCCTGTCAACCATCATTACGCGCTCCTCGCATCAATCATTGCGCGCACCTGTGCTTCATCATGAGCCATACATGGACTCAATTACCTAACTCATTACCTCCCCTTTATCTGGCACTCCCTTAGGTTCTTTCCCCAGGCAGTGTTGTTTCTGTGTTTCATGTCAAGACGCTACTCCTATGTTGTATCGTTCTTTGTTATATTAAACTTACCACCTGCTTCTCGAATCCCAGCATCTACGTTACAGTAACAAATACATGTCTGTCATTGAACAACCTCATTAGATAGTGAAAAAACACACCAATTTCTTTCATAATGTCTTTAAGCAATAAAAGATAATTGACCAACATTTCTGAAAATGGATATAGAGCGTTTTGGAATGAAACTGTTCAATTTATTCAGACTGTTTTGTGACTGTTTTGCATACACTTTTCCTTTGAATAAAACACACTATCCAAACCAACATCTGAGAGCAAATACTGACTAGGCAAAATGGAATGTGAGAAATTGAGGTTTATTCATATTTCAAACAAGGGTATAGTTACTGTACATGTAACGGATGTGAAATGGCTAGCTAGTTAGCGGGTGCGCGCTAGTAGCATTTCAATCAGTTACGTCACTTGCTCTGAGACATTAAGTAGGGTTGCCCCTTGCTCTGCAAGGGCCGCGGCTTTTGTGGAGCGATGGTTAACGCTGCTTCGTGGGTGACTGTTGTCGATGTGTGCAGAGGGTCCCTGGTTCGCGCCCGTGTCGGGGCGAGGGGACGACGTAAAGTTATACTGTTACATACAGTACATCTTTGAATTCAGAAAGAATGAGAAAATCATCAAAGTGACTTAGGGCAACATTCTATTTTGGGAAAAATAGTAATACCTACTACACATCTTTGACAATGATTAAACACACTATCCAAACCAAGTAATCTGAGAGCAAGTATACTGAGTAGACAAAGTAACAACATTGAATGTGTTGAATTTATGAACTGTTCATAATGGTTATCTACATTTCAAAAAGATGACAGTTACTGACCATCTTTTCAAATGGATAGAATGACAGAAAATCATCAAATGTAAGTGAAGGAGTGACTTGGTGCAACATTTTAGTTTGGTAAAATAATATAAAAAAATACAATATTTAGCCTACAAATCCTTGACAAGTATATACTCGCATACATTAAAAACATTGCCAATTTCAGTAAACAAACAAAAATGTAATTGAAAATGGATATTCGAAACCATCAAATGTCAGCTTTACAAAACACATCCAGTGAATTTCCAGAGAATCTCATTTACATTACATTACATTTAAGTCATTTAGCAGACGCTCTTATCCAGAGCGACTTACAAATTGGTGCATTCACCTTATGATATCCAGTGGAACAACCACTTTACAATAGTGCATCTAACTCTTTTAAGGGGGGGGGGGGGGGGGGGGGTTAGAAGGATTACTTTATCCTATCCTAGGTATTCTTTAAAGAGGTGGGGTTTCAGGTGTCTCCGGAAGGTGGTGATTGACTCCGCTGACCTGGCGTCGTGAGGGAGTTTGTTCCACCATTGGGGTGCCAGAGCAGCGAACAGTTTTGACTGGGCTGAGCGGGAACTGTACTTCCTCAGAGGTAGGGAGGCGAGCAGGCCAGAGGTGGATGAACGCAGTGCCCTTGTTTGGGTGTAGGGCCTGATCATAGCCTGAAGGTACGGAGGTGCCGTTTCCCTCACAGCTCCGTAGGCAAGCACCATGGTCTTGTAGCGGATGCGAGCTTCAACTGGAAGCCAGTGGAGAGAGCGGAGGAGCGGGGTGACGTGAGAGAACTTGGGAAAGTTGAACACCAGACGGGCTGCGGCGTTCTGGATGAGTTGTAGGGGTTTAATGGCACAGGCAGGGAGCCCAGCCAACAGCGAGTTGCAGTAATCCAGACGGGAGATGACAAGTGCCTGGATTAGGACCTGCGCCGCTTCCTGCGTGAGGCAGGGTCGTACTCTGCGAATGTTGTAGAGCATGAACCTACAGGAACGGGTCACCGCCTTGATGTTAGTTGAGAACGACAGGGTGTTGTCCAGGATCACGCCAAGGTTCTTAGCACTCTGGGAGGAGGACACAATGGAGTTGTCAACCGTGATGGCGAGATCATGGAACGGGCAGTCCTTCCCCGGGAGGAAGAGCAGCTCCGTCTTGCCGAGGTTCAGCTTGAGGTGGTGATCCGTCATCCACACTGATATGTCTGCCAGACATGCAGAGATGCGATTCACCACCTGGTTATCAGAGGGGGGAAAGGAGAAGATTAATTGTGTGTCGTCTGCATAGCAATGATAGGAGAGACCATGTGAGGATATGACAGAGCCAAGTGACTTGGTGTATAGCGAGAATAGGAGAGGGCCTAGAACAGAGCCCTGGGGGACACCAGTGGTGAGAGCACGTGGTGCGGAGACAGATTCTCGCCACGCCACCTGGTAGGAGCGACCTGTCAGGTAGGACGCAATCCAAGCGTGGGCCGCGCCGGAGATGCCCAGCTCGGAGAGGGTGGAGAGGAGGATCTGATGGTTCACAGTATCAAAGGCAGCCGATAGGTCTAGAAGGATGAGAGCAGAGGAGAGAGAGTTAGCTTTAGCAGTGCGGAGCGCCTCCGTGACACAGAGAAGAGCAGTCTCAGTTGAATGACTAGTCTTGAAACCTGACTGATTTGGATCAAGAAGGTCATTCTGAGAGAGATAGCAGGAGAGCTGGCCAAGGACGGCACGTTCAAGAGTTTTGGAGAGAAAAGAAAGAAGGGATACTGGTCTGTAGTTGTTGACATCGGAGGGATCGAGTGTAGGTTTTTTCAGAAGGGGTGCAACTCTCGCTCTCTTGAAGACGGAAGGGACGTAGCCAGCGGTCAAGGATGAGTTGATGAGCGAGGTGAGGTAAGGGAGAAGGTCTCCGGAAATGGTCTGGAGAAGAGAGGAGGGAATAGGGTCAAGCGGGCAGGTTGTTGGGCGGCCGGCCGTCACAAGACGCGAGATTTCATCTGGAGAGAGAGGGGAGAAAGAGGTCAAAGCACAGGGTAGGGCAGTGTGAGCAGAACCAGCGGTGTCGTTTGACTTAGCAAACGAGGATCGGATGTCGTCGACCTTCTTTTCAAAATGGTTGACGAAGTCATCAGCAGAGAGGGAGGAGGGGGGAGGAGGGGGAGGAGGATTCAGGAGGGAGGAGAAGGTGGCAAAGAGCTTCCTAGGGTTAGAGGCAGATGCTTGGAATTTAGAGTGGTAGAAATTGGCTTTAGCAGCAGAGACAGAAGAGGAGAATGTAGAGAGGAGGGAGTGAAAGGATGCCAGGTCCGCAGGGAGGCGAGTTTTCCTCCATTTCCGCTCGGCTGCCCGGAGACCTGTTCTGTGAGCTCGCAATGAGTCGTCGAGCCACGGAGCAGGAGGGGAGGACCGAGCCGGCCTGGAGGATAGGGGACATAGAGAGTCAAAGGATGCAGAAAGGGAGGAGAGGAGGGTTGAGGAGGCAGAATCAGGAGATAGGTTGGAGAAGGTTTGAGCAGAGGGAAGAGATGATAGGATGGAAGAGGAGAGAGTAGCAGGGGAGAGAGAGCGAAGGTTGGGACGGCGCGATACCATCCGAGTAGGGGCAGTGTGGGAAGTGTTGGATGAGAGCGAGAGGGAAAAGGATACAAGGTAGTGGTCGGAGACTTGGAGGGGAGTTGCAATGAGATTAGTGGAAGAACAGCATCTAGTAAAGATGAGGTCAAGCGTATTGCCTGCCTTGTGAGTAGGGGGGGAAGGTGAGAGGGTGAGGTCAAAAGAGGAGAGGAGTGGAAAGAAGGAGGCAGAGAGGAATGAGGCAAAAGTAGACGTGCGGAGGTTAAAGTCACCCAGAACTGTGAGAGGTGAGCCATCCTCAGGAAAGGAACTTATCAGGGCGTCAAGCTCATTGATGAACTCTCCAAGGGAACCTGGAGGGCGATAAATGATAAGGATGTTAAGCTTGAAAGGGCTGGTAACTGTGACAGCATGGAATTCAAAGGAGGCAATAGACAGATGGGTCAGGGGAGAAAGAGAGAATGTCCACTTGGGAGAGATGAGGATCCCAGTGCCACCACCCCGCTGACCAGAAGCTCTCGGGGTGTGCGAGAACACGTGGGCAGACGAGGAGAGAGCAGTAGGAGTAGCAGTGTTATCAGTGGTAATCCATGTTTCCGTCAGTGCCAAGAAGTCGAGGGACTGGAGGGAAGCATAGGCTGAGATGAACTCTGCCTTGTTGGCCGCAGATCGGCAGTTCCAGAGGCTGCCTGAGACCTGGAACTCCACGTGGGTCGTGCGCGCTGGGACCACCAGGTTAGAGTAGCAGCGGCCACGCGGTGTGAAGCGTTTGTATGGTCTGTGCAGAGAGGAGAGAACAGGGATAGACAGACACATAGTTGACAGGCTACAGAAGAGGCTACGCTAATGCAAAGGAGATTGGAATGACAAGTGGACTACACGTCTCGAATGTTCAGAAAGTTAAGCTTACGTTGCAAAAAATCTTATTGACTAAAATGATATAGTACTGCTGGCTGGTGAAATAGGCTAGCTAGCAGTGGCTGCGTTGTTGACTTTGTTTGAAAGTGTAGCTGGCTAGGTAACCTCTAACTGGCTAGGTAACCTCGACAATTACTCTAGACTACACAATTATCTTGGATACAAAGACGGCTATGTAGCCAGCTAAGATCAAACAAATCAAACTGTTGTACTGTAATGAAATGAAATGTAATACTACCTGTGGAGCAAAGCGGAATGCAACTACTCGCTCCAACCCGGAAGTGCGTATCGTAGAGGGAGAGGCAATAGAAGTGTTGTTTCTTGTATTATTATTAATCTCAAACTGTTTGATTTGTCTATACCTGTCAAACACACAACCCTCCATTAACCACAACCTTTTCTGAACCATTCATTTCCCTAGATGTCCTTACTGACTTAAGTGATGTATCTTGTTACATAGTTGTTGCAAGCCCCGTACCCACCCACTGAACAAAACAATTAGATATACCTTCATTCCAAGGAAAAGTGGTGACCTTGTCAATCATGCTTAATCGAACTGTATAAGAAGCTCGAGGACACGAAGGGGGTTATTTTACCTGTCGCCTCCAACTCGGAAGAACACAAGTTAACCTCACAGGACGCATCGCCAGACCATCTCTCGCCATGTCCGTTGTAGCCAGTCGCAGAAGTAGCCGTACCCACAGCTCAGGTAGAGGTGTTCCGATGGGATGCCGTTTACCAGCGGTTTGGGAGGCGAAAGGTCCAGTATGAGCGTGTCCTCTGATGGGAGCAGTCGCGCGCCGAGTGTAAACAGAGGTGCCGGAGAATACGGCACCCGTATCTCTGTCTTCTTTCTCTATGGACGGGCCAGGCCGGATCACTATTGGCGCCAACGAAAAGCATACCATGCAGAATCTGAACGATCGTTTGGCCACCTACTTGGAAAAGGCAAGGCAGAGTGATGGAGACGTGTCTGGAGATTAGGTGCGCTCCGCGATATTACCCAGATTATGTGCGTGGAGACCGAAAGTCAAAGCACGAACGACAAGGCAGGATGATCAGTCTTTTCAAAACACAACATATTCGATGATATAGAAAACTGCTATGAGAAAGTGCTCTTTAATCTTTGTTATAAAGCATATATTTGTTTAATAACCCCTTTCATCAATGCTATCCACAATGTTCAATTAAATGTGATAACATAGTAGGCTACAGCTAATGGACACCATACCATTATATTTAAAACAACTTTTACTTAACATTAAACTTTTTAAAAAACGATGTGTTCCACCATTAACTTTTCTAATTGTAAAATTGCTATTGAGAAGAAACAGTAACCTATCGTTTTCCTGTAAAGCTCCAAGGGGAAATCTTATTATTATTAAAAGACACACCTGTATTACTATTGTAAACACATATTCCTACATAATGAGGACAATGACATAGCAGGATGTAATATTTATTTTAAATTCCATTATGTTGGGGATTATCTAATGGGAGTGCGCTGATTCACATAATGTGATGAATACGCCCCAAATGGCACCCTATTTCCTATGTAGTGCACAACAGGGCCCATAGGGCTCTGGTCAAATGTAGTGTTTTATATAGGGAATAGGGTGCTATTTCGGATAGACATGAACTGATTCCCTCCACTCCCTGTGTACACAGGTGCGCTCTCTAGAGACAGCCAATAGCAAGTTGGAGCTGCAGATCAAGGAGTTCTACGAGATGAGATCACCGACTCACAAGAAGGACCTCAGTGGGTTCCATGCCACCATCACAGACATCCGCAACAAGGTACTTCTGGGTAATGTAGTCTTAATGTAGCAACCCACTGGGCTCACACTGGTTGAATCAGCATTGTTTCCATGTCATTTCAATGTAATTATATTGAACCAACATCGAATAGATGTTGATTTGACGTCTGTCACAGTGGGAAGGAAGGTGAGGATAGGATTGAGAAGACGCCAACAGCTTTGTGAAAGAAGAGCGTCACTAGGATGAATTAGATAAGTGATAGATTTGAGGTATAATTCCTATAGTCTTTCAGTATTTATCTTGTTGATTGTTGTGTTCTGTTGTAAATGAATGAACATTAGACATGAGCCAGATCTGCTGATCTAAACACATGATATCCTGTACATAGTTGACTCTGTTGTTACATTCCATTGACTGTGACTGTCCTCCTGTTCCTAGATCCAAGCCAGGTCTGTGGAGAACTCTCAGATGATCCTGCAGGTGGATAGTGCCAGACTTGTAGCTGAGGGCTTCAAGATGAAGTAAGTGCACTTCCTGTTTGTACTATACACAGCCTCTGTGAGTGTACTGATTCTGTTTGTAACTCTTGGCCTATAAGTTTGAGATTGAGTCGATCAAATCCTCACAGATCTACAGAAATGCTTATGGGGGTAGACAGGGCTATGGATCAGTTTATGCTTTGGCAAGTTGTATCTTGGTTTGTTGTAAGAAGGAACTAATCAAGCCCTCTTCTTTCCTCAACCTCTGTAGGTTAGAGACGGAGGCTAACATGCGTATGAAGATGGAAGGGGATGTGGCTCGTCTGAGAGGAGTCCTGGACAGCTTTACACTCACCAGAGCAGAACTGGAGATACAGATTGAGGGGCAGAAGGAGGAGCTGGTCTATATATATATATATATATATATATATATGTATGTCATGTTCGCATACTGTAATATTTCCCTTTTGACGGGATTGCATCAGCTGAATGATAACTAATGTAATTTACTCATGTTATCTTATAACTCTTATGTTGCTCTATCATATGGACAATTGAATGTTATTTCTAGAATGTGTTTTTCCCGTTGTTCCATTCATTGCCACCAGGTGGCATTATCTCATTTAAACATCTTTGGCCAGCCCAATTAAAAGTGAAAATGATCTCATTTGAGTAAATTGGAAACAGATTATTACAGTTACATAAGTGACATCAGGGAAAATACGATTTGCTGCATAGCCACATTGCATTCCTTTTCGTATCTACATGCTTTCCTCTTTTCAACTTTGCTTGTGGACTTAAATGCACAACACATCAGCTGTCTGTGACCAGGCAAAAAAAAAATCCAAACCATATCATAACCGCTGACAACTACACACAGCCTACATCGTTGTCACCATATTAGCTAAAGTAACATCATAGCTAATAGAACTAATGCGTTAGTAAACCTGCAAAAAGTATGCAGTACAGACAGTAAGCAGTTTAGCAGTTACACCAGCGGGCCCCGGTGGCAATAAATTAATAAAACCAAAAGCTTACCTTAATTTGGAAGAGTTCCAGTGTTGGATAGCCATAGCCAGCTTGCCAACATAGCATCTCTGTTTGTTTGAGCGAGGTTTTCTAGTAGGCTAAACTAGCTAGCTGCATTTGCTAGCTAAGTACGTGCAAGTTAATTTAAAAAATAGAAAATACAACAAAATACAGTTAGCTCTCTCTCATTTTTGAAAAAATGAGTTAGTTCAAAACTGTTTAACTATTGTCTTTCTCTTTGAGTCAACTGCTCATCACATGTTATGCACTGCAGTGCTAGATACAGTTGAAGTCGGAAGTTTACATACACTTAGGTTGAAGTCATTAAAACTCATTTTTCAACCACTCCACACATTTCTTGTTAACAAACTATAGTTTTGGCAAGTCGGTTAGGACTTCTACTTTGTGCATGACACAAGTAATTTTTTCAACAATTGTTTACAGACAGATTATTTGACTTATAATTCACTGTATCACAATTCCAGTGGGTCAGAAGATTAGATACACTAAGCTGACTGTGCCTTTAAACAGCTTGGAAAGTTCCAGGAAAATTATGTCATGGCTTTAGAAGCCTCTGATAGGCTAATTGACATAATTTGAGTCAATTGGAGGTGTACCTGTGGATGTATGTAACGGCTTTCCTCCTCCTTCTTCATCAGAAGAGGAGGAGCAGGGATTGAACCAAAATGCAGCTGAGGTTGTAGACATGATTTATTAACGAAAAACACGAACTCGACTAATACACTAACAAAACAAATAAACGGTGTAGACAGATCTGAACGACGGACTCACATAACACACGAGAACGCACGAACAGGGAAAAAAGCCTACACATAAATGACACTGAACAAACAAACCAAAACCAGTCCCGTGTGGCGCAACGACATACACAAACACAGGAGACAATCACCCACAACGAACACTGTGAAAACACCTACCTAAATATGACTCTTAATTAGAGGAACGCCAAACACCTGCCTCTAATTAAGAGCCATACCAGGCAACCCATAAACCAACATAGAAACAGAAAACATAGAATGCCCACCCAAACTCACGTCCTGACCAACTAACACATATAACAAACTAACAGAAATAAGTCAGGAACGTGACATAACCCCCCCCATAAGGTGCGAACTCCGGGCGCACCAGCACAAAGTCTAGGGGAGAGTCTGGGTGGGCATCTGACCACGGTGGTGGCTCAGGCTCCGGGCGAGGTCCCCACCCCACCATAGTCAATCCCAGCTTCCATCTCCCCCTATGAATGTCCACCCTCATCTTACCCCCACAAAATCCTCTTGGTAACATCAACCACAGGGGCAGCACCGGGACAGAGGGATAGATCAAGACAGAGGGATAGCTCAAGACAGAGGGATAGATCAGGATATAGAGGTAGCTCAGGATAGAGAGGGAGATCAGGATAGAGGGGCAACTCCGGACTGAAAGGCAGCTCCGGACAGAGAGACAGCTCTGGACTGAGGGGCAGTTCTGGGTAAATAGCCGCTCCGGGCTAAGGGACAGCTCATGACTGGCTAACGGCTCTGGACGCTCATGGCTGGCTGACGGCTCTCGACGCTCATGGCTGGCTGACGGCTCTCGACTCTCATAGCTGGCTGACGGCTCTCCACGCTCATGGCTGGCTGACAGCTCTCGACGCTCATGGCTCGCTGACGGCTCTCGACGCTCATGGCTGGCTGAAGGCTCTGGACGCTCATGGCTCACTGACGGCTCTGGCAGATCCTGTCTGGTTGGCGGCTCTGGCAGATCTTGTCTGGTTGGCGGCTCTGGCAGATCCTGTCTGGTTGGCGGATCTGGCAGATCCTGTCTGGTTGGCGGCTCTGGCAGATCCTGTCTGGTTGGCGGCTCTGGCAGATCCTGACTGATAACTGGCTCTAGCGGCTCCTGACTGACTATCGGCTCTGACGGCTCGGGACAGACGGGCGGCTCTAATGGCTCAGGACAGACGGATGGCTCAGACGGCGCTGGGGAGACGGATGGCTCAGACGGCGCTGGGGAGACGGATGGCTCAGACGGCGCTGGGGAGACGGATGGCTCAGATGGCGCTGCGGAGACGGATGGCTCAGACTGCACCTGTCTGGCGGAAGGCTCTGGCTGCTCCTGTCTGGCGGAAGGCTCTGTAGGCTCATGGCAAACGGGCAGCTTTGCAGGCTCAATGCAGACAGGCAGTTCATGCGCCGTTGGGCAGACGGCAGACTCTGGCCGGCTGAGACGCACTGTAGGCTTGGTGCGTGGTGCCGTAACTGGAGGCACCTGACTGAGGACACGCACTTCAAGCCTAGTGCGGGGAGCAGGGACAGGGCACACTGGACTCTCAAAGCGTGCTATATTCCTGGTGCGTGGTACCGGCACTGGTGGCACCGGGCTGAGTGCACGCACATCAGGACGAGTACGGGGAGAAACAACAGTGTGCACAGGACTTAGGAGACGCACATGTGGCTTAGTGCGCGATGCCGGAACTGGAGGCACTAGGCTGGAGACACGCACTATAGGGAGAGTGCGTGGAGGAGGCACAGGGCTCTGAAAACGCACTGGAAGCCTGGTGCGTGGTGTAGGCACTGGTGGTACTGGGCTGGGGCGGGGAGGTAGTGCCGGAAATACCGGACCGTGAAGGCATACTGGCTCCCTTGAGCACCGAGCCTGCCCAACCTTACCTGGTTGAATGCTCCCCGTCGCCCGACCAGTGCGGGGAGGTGGAATAACCCGCACCGGGCTATGTAGGCGAACCGGGGACACCATGCGTAAGGCTGGTGCCATGTAAGCCGGCCCGAGGAGACGCACTGGAGACCAGACGCGTTGAGCCGGCCTCATGACACCTGGCTCAATGCCCAATCTAGCCCTACCAGTGCGGGGAGGTGGAATAACCCGCACTGGGCTATGCACTCGTACAGGAGACACCGTGCGCTCTACTGCGTAACACGGCGCCTGCCCGTACTCCCGCTCTCCACGGTAAGCCTGGGAAGTAGGCGCAGGTCTCCTACTTGCCCTTGGCCCACAACCTCTTATCCCCCCCCCCCCCCCCAAGAAATTTTTGGGGTCTCCTCTTGGACTTCCAGCCACGTCTCCTTGCTGCCTCCTCATACCAACGCTCTTGGGCTCTCGCTGCCTCCATCTCCTCACGAGCGCGGCGATATTCTCCCGACTGTGCCCATGGACCTCTCCCGTCCAATATTTCCTCCCAAGTCCATGATTCCTGTGTATAATCCTGCTTGAACTCACGCCGCTTGGTTCTGGATTGGTGGGTGATTCTGTAACGGCTTTCCTCCTCCTCTTCATCAGAAGAGGAGGAGCAGGGATTGAACCAAAATGCAGCTGAGGTTGTAGACATGATTTATTAACGAAAAACACGAACTCGACTAATACACTAACAAAACAAATAAACGGTGTAGACAGATCTGAACGACGGACTCACATAACACACGAGAACGCACGAACAGGGAAAAAAGCCTACACATAAATGACACTGAACAAACAAACCGAAACCAGTCCCGTGTGGCGCAACGACATACACAAACACAGGAGACAATCACCCACAACGAACACTGTGAAAACACCTACCTAAATATGACTCTTAATTAGAGGAACGCCAAACACCTGCCTCTAATTAAGAGCCATACCAGGCAACCCATAAACCAACATAGAAACAGAAAACATAGAATGCCCACCCAAACTCACGTCCTGACCAACTAACACATATAACAAACTAACAGAAATAGGTCAGGAACGTGACAATGTATTTCAAGGCCTACCTTCAAACTCAGTGCCTTTTTGCTTGACATCATGAGAAATCCGAAAAGAAAAGAAATCAGCCAAGACCTCAGGAAAAAAATGTGTAAACCTCCACAAGTCTGGTTCATCCTTGGGAGCAATTTCCAAACACCTGAAGGTACCACTTTCATCTGTACAAACAATAGCACGCAAGTATAAACACCATGGGACCACGCAGCCGCCAAACCACTCAGGAAGGAGACACCTTCTGTCTCCTAGAGATGAACGTACTTTGGTGCGAAAAGTGCAAATCAATCCCAGAACAACAGCAAAGGACCTTGTGGAGATGCTGGAGGAAACGGGTACAAAAGTATCTATATCTACAGTAAAACGAGTCCTATATCGACATAACCTGAAAGGCCGCTCAGCAAGGAAGAAGCCACTGCTCCAAAACCGGCATAAAAAATACAGACTACGGTTTGCAACTGCACATGGGGACAAAGATCGTACATTTTGGAGAAATGTCCTCTGGTCTGATGAAACAAAAATAGAACTGTTTGGTAATAATGACCATTGTTATGTTTTGAGAAAAAATGGGGGAGGCTTGCAAGCTGAAGAACACCATCCCAACCGTGAAGCACGGGGGTGGTGCACTTCACAAAATAGATGGCATCATGAGGGAGGAAAATTATGCGGATATATTGAAGCAACATCTCAAGACATCAATCAGGAAGTTAAAGCTTGGTTGCAAATGAGTCTTCCAAATGGACAATGACCCCAGTCATACTTCCAAAGTTGTGGCAAAATGGCTTAAGGACAACAAAGTCAAGGTATTGGAGTGGCCATCACAAAGCCCTGACCTCAATCCTATAGAAAATTTGTGGGCAGAACGGAAAAAACTTGTGCAAGCAAGGAGGCCTACAAACCTGACTCAGTTACACAAGCTCTGTCAGGAGGAATGGGCCAAAATTCACCCAACTTATTGTGGGAAGCTTGTGGAAGGCTACCCGAAACGTTTGACACAAGTTAAAGGAAATGCTACCAAATACTAATTGAGTGTACGTAAACTTCTGACCCACTGGGAATGTGATGAAAGAAATAAAAGCTGAAATAAATCATTCTCTACTATTATTCTGACTTTTCACATTCTTAAAATAAAGTGGTGATCCTAACTAACCTAATACAGAAAATGTTTACTTGGATTAAATGCCAGGAATTGTGAAAAGCTGAGTTTAAATGTATTTGGCTAAGGTGTATGTATATTTCCGACTTCAACTGTAGCTGTAGCTTATGCTTTCAGTACTAGATTCATTCTCTGATCCTTTGATTGGGTGGACAACATTTCAGTTCATGCTGCAAGATCTCTGATAGGTTGGAGGAAGTCCTCTGGATAATAACACAGTCCAGAGGATAATGGAAGGGAGTGAGAACCACGAGACTCCTAGGTTCTGTATTGAAGTCAATTTACCCAGAGAAGGATGGAAACTAGCTGTCCTCTGGCTACACCATGGTGCTGTTGAGGCTACTGTAGACACAATTGAGGCTACTGTGTTTTAAATGAATGATTTGGCAACGTGAATATATTTAGCATAGTTTTATATTAAAATGATTACATTTCACATTTTTCATTATTTATATTTTTCTGAAATTCACTGAGGAGGATGGTCTTTCCCTTCCTCCATTGATTGAAACAAAGTGTGTACAGAGAATCAGTCGGTAAAAGTTTCAGCAGAGAACGTTTCAGTTACATATACATTTGAATTAAACAGACATTGACATGGAGTAGACATTGACATGGAGTAGCTCTGGTCCAGAGCGTTACGTGCAGCTTGAGCCATCAAGGCTCACACCGCAGGTAAGGCTCTGGACCAGAGCTAAACATGGAGCAGATACAGTGAAGGCAGGTTTGTGTAACAGTTTAACTTTACGGCGTCCCCTCGCCCCGACCCGGGCGCGAACCAGGGACCCTCTGCACACATCAACAACAGTCGCCCACGAAGCATCGTTACCCATCGCTCCACAAAGGCCGCGGCCCTTGCAGAGCAAGGGGAACCACTACTTCTAGGTTTCAGAGCAAGTGACGTAACCGACTGAAAGGCTGCTAGCTCGCACCACCGCTAACCAGCTAGCCATTTCACATCCGTTACATTTGTCATGCAGAGAAATGTTGGGCCTCATTCACCATCATTCAAAACATTTTACAAGTTCTATATAGTAGTAGTAATTGGTTTGAGACTTCATCCATAACTGCAATGATTGATTACTTATTCAAGTGTTACAGCAATCTTTCCTCTCGGTCAGCAGGTGATACATTAGCACAATTCATTATACAGCTAACATCTGTATGTACCTGGTCCATTACTTCAAGCTTAAGCTAATTTAACAGAATGGGCCCTGGTCAAACGTAGCACACTATATTGAACAGGGTTTAATTTGTGCCAATGAGGGTTGTCTGAAAGCAGAGGTGTCTTCTGGTCCTAGCTATATCTTGCCTACTATTTTATCTAGTAGAATTCGCTGCACTCTATTGAGGAAAATAAACGTATTTTGAGACCTCCATGTTTTTGACAACAGCTGATAATCAGAATGGCGGGATTCAACGCAATTGATCATTAGATGCCTTCGCAGCATTGATGAGCATAGTATGTTAATATTAGTTGCGTACTGCATTAGTTTATACTAAGCAGTGCATTCTAAATGCTATGCAGTTTAAGTAAGTAGTAGAAAAGCCAGATTTCGGACAAGGCCATTGTTACTTGAAGCTACTTAAGATCTGCCAATTAATTTCCCCAACTCATAGATAGCAGTGGTGGTGAGTCACACTTTAAATCAGAGGACGGCTCAATGTAATGGCTGAAACAGATTGAATGGAATGGTATCAAGCACATGGTTTCCATATGTTTGATACACTTTCGTTCAATCCAATTCACTCTAGCCATTACTATGAGCTGTCCTCCCCTCACCAGCCACCACTGGTACATGGGGACTTGGCTTTTCTGTGCTCACCGTACAGATACTACAGTATTCTTAAAAAGTGTATTTGGTACTGACCTTCTCAGGGATGGAGTAGGCCACAGTGATATCCTCTGGGAGGTCAGGGACAGGGCCTGAGGCTCCCTTGAGCTTCTCATCAGTCACCTCTGAAACCAGCTCAAAACCTGAAAGAGCAACAACATACAGTGCATTCGGAAAGTATTCAGATCCCTTGACTTGTTCCACATTTTGTTACGTTTCAGCCTTATTCTAAAATGGATTACATTTATTTGTCCTCATCAATCTACATACCATACCCCATAATGACAAAGCAAAACCAGGTTTTTAGAATTGTTTACAAATGTATTAAAGATAAAAAACAGATGAACCTTATTTACATAACTATTCAGACGCTTTGCTATGAGACTCGAAATTGAGCTCAGATGCATCCTTTTTCCATTGGTCATCCTTGAGATGTTTCTACAACTTGATTGGAGTCCACCTGTGGTAAATTCAATTGATTGGACATGATTTGGAAAGGAACAAACCTGTCCATATAAGGTCCCACAGTTGACAGTGCATGTCAGAGCAAAACCCAAGCCACGGGGTCGAAGGAATTGTCCGTAGAGCTCCGAGACAGGATTGTGTTGAGGCACAGATCTGGGGGGAAGGGTACCAAAAAATGTCTGCAGCATTTAAGGTCCTCAAGAACACAGTGGCCTCCATCATTCTTCAATACAAGAAGTTTGGAACCACCAAAACTCTTCCTAGAGCTGGCCGCCCGGCCAAACTGAGCAATCGGGGGAGAAGGGCCTTGGTCTGGGAAGTGACTCATGTTGACCAATAGTGTGTGCCACAGAAAGTATTTGACTCTAGCCACAAAATTAAGGAAATTAGAAGGGGGGGGGGGGGGGGTTGGCAAGGCCATCTTCTTGCCTCTGATGTGTGCCACAGGAAGTATTAGACTTTAGTCACAAAGGGAAGTGGTTATTTCAGCAATAATAGTTTCAGAGCCCTCTACTGTTCTCTCTACCCATCCCTCAATCCCCCATCCCATCGTGCTTTTCCCTCTTATGGCTTTTCCATAAAAAAAATTACACTTTCTGTTTTAGTTTTTAAGAATGTAGTTACAGTTGTTCCTGGGCGAAAAAGAAAGTTCAAATATATAAGTAATAACGAGTGCATATCCATAATCACAGTAAACTGTTATAATAGTAGAAAAAAATACAAAATAAATGTCTAATAATATAATTAACCAAACTATGACTGAATGTGCCTCCATGAAGAATCCCCTCCCCAATAGGTCCCTTCGCCCTCAATAGGACACCCCCAGCACCTCCACCATCCCCATCAACCTCTCCCCACCCCTCAACCACAAAACACAATAATGTTAATAATAATAGAAATAAAATAAAAAAATGTATATACCAAGATATGTATACACATACACACACATGTACAGTACATAAACATATTCACAGGACACTCAACTTATCTCTTTTCCTACATCAGATGTGCAGGTGATATTTCCGCCTGGAGGACAGCACATAATCAGCAAGACGGAGATGCTCTTCATCCAAGGGAATGCCTGCCCATTCTCAGATGTTAGATAATCCGAGATGATCACATGTCATTTCAGCCCGTGTCAGCTCCAGATTTGACTACTTCAACTCACACCCTGCTGGAATCCCCGCATTCTCAGATTCCCCTTTGTTATTAATCTCTATATTGTAATCAAAGTGTTTCAAAATGATATGTTATATATGTATATATATTTCAAAATGCTATGTTATATACATACAGTGGGAAGAACAAGTATTTGATACACTGCCGATTTTGCAGGTTTTTCTACTTACAAAGCATGTAGAGGTCTGTAATTTTTATCATAGGTACACTTCAACTGTGAGAGACGGAATCTAAAACAAAAATCCTGAAATCACATTGTATGATTTTTAAGTAATTAATTTGCATTTTATTGCACGACATAAGTATTTGATCACCTACCAACCAGTAAGAATTCCGGCTCTCACAGACCTGTTAGTTTTTCTTTAAGAAGCCCTCCTGTTCTCCACTCATTACCTGTATTAACTGCACCTGTTTGAACTTGTTACCTGTATAAAAGACACCTGTCCACACACTCAATCAAACAGACTCCAACCTCTCCACAATGGCCAAGACCAGAGAGCTGTGTAAGGACATCAGGGATAAAATTGTAGACCTGCACAAGGCTGGGATGGGCTACAGGACAATAGGCAAGCAGCTTGGTGAGAAGGCAACAACTGTTGGCGCAATTATTAGAAAATGGAAGAAGTTCAAGATGACGGCCAATCATCCTCTGTCTGGGGCTCCATGCAAGATCTCACCTCGTGGGGCATCAATGATCATGAGGAAGGTGAGGGAACAGCCCAGAACTACACGGCAGTACCTGGTCAATGACTTGAAGAGAGCTGGGACCACAGTCTCAAAGAAAACCATTAGTAACACACTACCCTGTCATGGATTAAAATCCTGCAGCGCACGCAAGGTCCCCCTGCTCAAGCCAGCGCATGTCCAGGCACGTCTGAAGTTTGCCAATGACCATCTGGATGATCCAGAGGAGGAATGGGAGAAGGTCAAGTGGTCTGATGAGACAAAAATAGAGCTTTTTGGTCTAAACTCCACTCGCCTTGTTCGGAGGAAGAAGAAGGATGAGTACAACCCCAAGAACACCATCCCAACCATGAAGCATGGAGGTGGAAACATCATTCTTTGGGGATGCTTTTCTGCAAAGGGGACAGGACGACTGCACCGTATTGAGGGGAGGATGGATGGGGCCATGTATCGCGAGATCTTGGCCAACAACCTCCTTCCCTCAGTAAGAGCATTGAAGATGGGTCGTGGCTGGGTCTTCCAGCATGACCCGAGCAACGACCCGAAACACACAGCCAGGGCAACTAAGGAGTGGCTCCGTAAGAAGCATCTCAAGGTCCTGGAGTGGCCTAGCCAGTCTGCAGACCTGAACCCAAAAGAAAATCTTTGGAGGGAGCTGAAAGTCCGTATTGCCCAGCGACAGCCCCGAAACCTGAAGGATCTGGAGAAGGTCTGTATGGAGGAGTGGGCCAAAATCCCTGCTGCAGTGTGTGCAAACCTGGTCAAGAACTACAGGAAACGTATGATCTCTGTAATTGCAAACAAAGGTTTCTGTACCAAATATTAAGTTATGCTTTTCTGATGTATCAAATACTTATGTCATGCAATAAAATGCAAATTAATTACTTAAAAATCATACAATGTGATTTTCTGGATTTTTGTTTTAGATTCCGTCTCTCACAGTTGAAGTGTACATATGATAAAAATTAAAGACCTCTACATGCTTTGTAAGTAGGAAAACCTGCACAATCGGCAGTGTATCAAATACTTGTTCTCCCCACTGTATATGTTCGGATCATTCCTGAGAGAGAAGGGGTGTATTATCTCCAAATGTTCGTGTGGTACCCTTCCTCACCCATGGCAACAAGATGTTACTTCTTGTTGGGTATTTGCCTTGAAAGTAAGGATGAGAGTATAAGTAATGAACAATTAACCTACTGAAAGTATACTGACTAAAAGGCAAAACAGAACAGTCAAAATATATTATAGCTGTGTCGTTTTATACTTCGAATTAGAATCTTAAGTGTAACATACTTTTGTTGGGGATAACTGAAGAAATAGCAGTCAATCGCCTCCAAAACACTGGTATGTTCAATTTCTAATTTAATATAATTGTAGATAAAAAAAATACATTTAATATGAATCTTTTAAGGTTATCTTTGATCCAACTTCTGACTAGATGGCCACTAAAACATGTGTATATAAATAATTCCGTTACAAGAAACCTATACTATTCCCTTGTTCCCTGTTCGCTCAGAAAAATACATGTAAAGATGTATAGACTACTTGACATTATGTTTTGCTAGATGACCTGAG